>NC_084826.1:27470225-27637650 GCF_958449725.1 Rosa rugosa
TGGCGGAACTTGGAGCCCAATCTTGGAGGGGCCAAAAATTAATAGTTTAGTAAATTGGGGCAATGGGGGGGCCATATATATACAAAATTGTTGACTTTATTGGTGTTATACACGGCTGGTTAAGGAAATTTGAAAACATTGGGGGGGCCATGGCCCTCACCCGCCCCTATAAGGATCCGCCACTGCATGTAGAGATCCATGCAGTAAAATATCGTCTTAGGAGCTACCTGAGCACTATACGTATAATGAAGAACACGATAATTTCAATAATATATTACACAACCAACTTGTGTCAATAAATCTGGGCAGATGATATGATCATATTTTTTCAGCATGTTAGATGTAATTTGCATCACAGATGTTATGGCGAGTTCTCTTTCTACAAGGTGTACCTATGATGATATTCTTCCCTTTAGTGTTGAATTGTAAGTGCTTTTAATTTCAACCATTTTAAGTCAGATTGCCTTAATTGCTTTGTATTTAGCAATGTTCTGTTTTTTCAGTTAGTCTTTTTTTTTTTTTTCTAGACCTTTTTTTCCCCCCTCAAGCTTAGCAATGAAATGCAAATATATGGTTAATCTTGTTTGAAGTACAAATTTTTCAATTTATAAAGACAGTGCAAGTACACGGGTGTTATCAGACACTTCGAATTGATTGTCGATCAGTTCACGCTACAAATCATGCTTGTATGAGACTGCCTTGGGCAACTTATAAGTCTTAATCAGTAAGTCAGCAATTTCTTGTTCCCATTTAAAAACATCTTCAACCATTTCCACTCCATTGATCGGATGCATATATTCACAGTTGTTAACTTTTATATAGGAGTACATATATACTTTCATCTTCTTTTACGATAAAAGCTGAAATAGAACTAGAATTAGAATTGATCGGATACAAGTTCCGAAACAGGGTCATTTGAGGTAACAAGCTTCATTTCCCGATCATTTTCATTATGTGATCAATAAAGGTTTGGTGATGGATCTCTTCCACGCACCAAGTTATTAGACGGATACCTTTCTGTGGCAAAGGTAGAGTCCCCACAATTGCAGCCGGCATGATTGCAGAGGCTTGTATAGGGATGACATGATCTGGTGACCCCCAACCGAAATCGACCTGGTTGAATCCTAGTTTTCCCCACTCCGATATAAACAACGTTGTGTAACTTAGAGCTGGGGCAAACGGGTCCTCATCCTCAATCTGATGACCCTCTTTGATGTAATTGGTAAACTCATTTGGAAGCTTAGCCTTGGCTTCTTGGATCATTTCCACCACATCAGCGAGTAACGAATGAGCCAGTGCTTCACTTGAAGCTGTTACCGTGACGGGGAAGAAACAGTTTCCATAGAAGCCTTTCGGCAATGGAGGGTCGACAAGGTGACGGCAATTAGCAAAGAAAACCAGCTTTACTTGTGTATTTTGCCTCGAGTGGTTTGACACAATCACAGCCCTAGTTCGACAAATCCACAACACGGCAGCTACAACTTCGAAAGAAGAGCAACTCCGGCCGGTGGATTCCTGAATTTCTCGCTTCAAGTAATTGATTTGGTCCGTGAAAATGTCTATGGCTTAGTTTGGGATTGATTCCTGAGGTGCTTTTGGAGCTGCTTCTGCTTTTGGGCCAAGAACATGGTGTTTGGTAAAATCTCTAAAAGCTGCTTTTGGTTGAAATTGCTTCTCCGTAAAGCTGAATTTGGGAAGCTACAATTTGTAGCTTTTGAAGACCTGCTTTGGGAAAACACGGAGCATGAACAGTAGAGTTTAATGAAAATTTAGAGAACTGCCAATTCTATCCTCCTCCTTTTCTGAAAATTACATCGAAACAGATTGGTCCATCGCGAGGCAGACATCTCATTCATAGCCTTCTTTGATATCACCCCAAAATCCAAAACCCACAATTGCTGCATCAAAATTCCATTACAAAACCCACCCACCCATTTTTAGTATCTGATTTTCGAATCATCTATATATAATTTTATCCAAAGAATCCAAATTTTTACACTGGATTTCCGATTCCTGGGTGCCCCCTGTCTTTGTCCACCCACCAAGATCAATCTCTATCTCTCTCTCCATTCCACCTAAAGGTACTTTTTTTCTCTCTGTAATCTGGGTTTTGTGCAATTATTGCTTTTTCTACAGTGTTTTTGATTCTTTGATTGCGTTATGTTTGATATCTGCAAAAGGGTTTTGTTCTGTTTTGGTGTTTATGGGTGGTCTGATTGCTGCAAAATTTGTTTTTGCAAATTGGGTTTTGGTTTTGAACCTTCTGACTGCTTCAAAATTTGATCTTTTCAAATGGGTTGATCTTGTTTACTTGATTGATGTGTGTTCTGGGTTGAAAAGATGGGTTGATCTTTTCAACTTTTAATTTCCTTGAGAAAAGAGAAAAGGATATTTGCATGGATGAGTTTCAATTTGGTGAGACTTCAAATTTATTTCTCTGCGTTTTGTATGTTGGTTATGGCCTTCTTATGAGGAAAGGTATGAAATATGGTCACTTTTTTAACGCAAGTGAGACAATTTTCTCTTGGAGATTTTGTTATGTGAACTTTTATCATAATCACTTTATCAATTCAATTTTGTCATTTTGCTCTCATTGTTTTAGAAACATGATCTATAGGAGTCATGGTATCAGAACTGCAGTTAGTTATGTGCCTGCAATCTTTCCCAGGGAATATGACAATGATGATTGAAGTAAATCCCAATTAGCTTATTTGACATGCATTGCGTCTGTTTTGTGCTTTAGTTCATTTATCTACTGCACTCGGATGACAAGTCTGTAGAGTCTTACCGTTTCCGTCTGTAGATTCATAAACTGTGGAATTATCGTTTGGCTTTTGTAGGTCATGGCATTCGATGAAACGACTTAATCTTGATTGACGCGTCGTTGATGAATCCAGCAACATCGTCGATGAATCCAGCAACATTAGTGATAGTTCTTGCAATTTTACTTGCATTTGGCAAAAGTCATTTAAGTATAGCATTGCACCAGTAGAGAGAAAACTTTCTGTACAGCTTATTTATGTTACCATTGTTCTTTCTCTGGGTGTTATTTTGCTGGTTGGTCTTTCAGCCTTTTATATAGATGGAATTTACTCATCGACGCCCTCAAACCCTGTTTAAGTTGAAGTAAGGTTTTGCTCAGCAAAGGCTTGTTTCAGAGTCTTGGCAATGATTTTAGACTTGGTCACTGTAATCTGGGTTATTTTTCATGTAAGCTCTGCGGTTACACTCATGTCCTCTACTTCGGTTTACAATGAAGTCAACTCTCATCTATGCAACAGATTTAATGTTCTACTCATCTACTGTACCATAAAAGGGGTGGTTATATACTTATATGAACAATGTTCTCTTTTACAAAATTTCTGTGTAATATTCTTGTCAGAGTGAATATATATCAAGGTCATGTATGCAGACCTAATTTACAATGCTAATTTACATTTTGGTTATACAACAAATGTACACTTAATATACAACAGATGACTTTCTAGCAAAGTTATGTTTACATGTACACAATTACATGAGATTTTTTTTTATTTGGTATGGTTACATAATCAAAAAACAAAATTATGTATTTTAATAGCATATCTTAGCATGTATGCCCATTTTTGTAATTATACCCAGCCAAAGCACTTTTGCCTTGCAACTTACCAAACACCTAGAAATTGCTTTTCGTTCTCACAGCACTTTTAAAAACAGTTTACCAAACACCTCAGCTGCTTCTTCTCACAGCAAGTTCGGAAGTGCTTCCTCTCACAGCAAGTTCGGAAGTGCTTCCTCTCACAGCACAGCAATCCCAAACTAAGCCTATGTTAGCATGTTGTAGCTGGTAGTTCGGCACTGTAGTAGTAGTGGTGGTGGTGTTTAGATTCATCTGTTGTTTGGGCAGAGATTTTGTAAAGAAGTCTCGTTTCCACACTACTGGTGTAATACTCGGGTGCTTGATGCCCCTTGCCATCTCGCCAACAGCATTGAGAAACTGTGCAGATCCTAAGCCGTCGCAGATGCTGTGGCTGAATTTGATGCCAACCACGAATCCACCACATTCAAATTCAGTCACCTGTTCGTAATGATCATCTTATGTGAGAATGAACATATAATTATCTAAAACATGAAAGAATATTTACTCTAAATCGGGCTATGTCCTTGAGATTGCTTGGAGTTGTTAATAATATAGAGGATTTTATACACATGCATACGATTTAGCTTGGGAAGAATGACATAAAGTCTTTTAGGATTAAAAACACTATAGACTTTAGGATCGAGGGCATGACTTCTTTCCTTGCAATATGAGAAATTCTTTTTGTATATAAGAATGGGTGAGTAATTAACCTCTTGAAGCTACGAGGAACTAATTATTGTATAAGGCAGAGTAGTATCAATTGCTTTAACAGTCACAAACTCGCAAGAGTCGCAACAATTCATCAAACATTATGGGTACCAATGCATCATTCCTAGGAAAATATATAGTTTGCTTTTGAGTCCGGGGCAGAATTTTCAAGTTCTAAAGGACTATTAACGTAATCAACATCGCGTACCTGCATTTGTAGAAGTAGGTCAAGTCCTTCAGCTCCTCGAGGAAGAAGATCATCATATTTGTTCGAGTGGGAGGCAACAGTATCATCAAAGTAATTGACAGCATCAAGTGAACAATTAGCATATGCCTCGACCAACCACACACCTTGTCCACTACATTCAACTTGAAGCTGACCTCCACCATTAACATTAGACACTTTCAGTCGTCCTGCAAGAGGGTAATATGGAACCAATGCTTTCGACAAACCTTCTTTTATGAGTTTGGCTACTTGGTGATATTCCCCATGTCTATACACATGCAGTGTTCGAGCATTGCTTCTTAGGACGGGCAAGCTGTCGATTTCCGATAAATCAAGGGTGGCGATCGGTGTCTGCTCGCATGGTCTAACTAGGCTTTGGCTTGATCGGATCACAGAGAAAGCCATGCGGTGCATGTAGTGAAAGATTAAAAGCTAAGAATTAATCAGAGAGGTGATCGACCATGTACATTTAATTACAAGGTCATATATATATATGATGGATGGAGTCTATGAGATCGAATACCTATACTTCAAACATAAAACTTGTTCGATCGCTTTGAAGTCTAAACTTATGTCTGTCAGGTACTTTTGTTTATTACTACGTGCAGTGGAAGACACTATAGCACATTTTTTTAAAGAGTATTTCAACTCGTATTGGTCTGCAGTGATATTATCTTAAAATGAAAATTTGAACAATATATTACGGAGTCATTATCGGCTACTCGTAACACAAGTTAGATTGTTGGTCTGAACACATCTTCAAAAGGGAGCTACATAATGAGGCTAAAAAGATGGTCATGTGATCAAAGATTGAAATATCTGTGATATTTTTGATATATCCTCTGATATCTCCCTTTTTGGAGGGACCGATATATTATAGGGGAAAATATCTTATCTTCTATCGTTTTTTGTGAAATTTCTCCTATATCATCAAATATCCTTAATATATAAGATATTTAGGATATATCTCAATAAAATGAAAAAATATCTATAAAATCTGATGAAAAAATAAAAAATAGAAAAAAAAAACCTAGTTATATATTCACATATAAACATTCATTATGAAATATGGAGGTTATGTGGGGGTATAAAAATTTAACAACGGTTTCTAGTCAGGATATGACCCAATAAAGAGGCAAATTAAACTGTTCGTTAAAAATGTCTTGAAGTGAAACCTCTTAAGGCAAATTTGGGTGTAGAGAAATCTCCTCAAGGCGAATCTGGGTGAGGAGAAATCCTCTCAAGGCGAATCTAGGTGAGAAGTAATTCCCTAAATGCAAATCTATGTGAGGAGAGATCTCCTCAAGACAAATATGGGTGAGAAGTATTCACTTGGAGGGAAATCCGAGTGAGGAATGGAATCCAGATAAAGAGAAATTCCCTTAAAACAAATCTGGATGAGGAGAATTCATGATGGAGCAATTTCAATAAAAGAAACAAACTTAATGGAGCCATGTTTCAAAAAGTAACTCATTGTGGTTCAAAAACTTGGTGGAACCACCTAGAGTCTCTTTTTGAATGTAGATGAAGTTGACATTCATTTCTATTAATATGTAAATCCAATAAATTGATTATTTCAAAAAAGATATATTTTTCAAAATATTCCCAATATATCTCAATATTTCCGATATCTCATTTTTTTTTCAAAGTTACCAATAATTTAATAACAAATTACATATTGTTCAAGTAAATCCAGAATATGTGTCTGGCCCAAATTCTAGGTTACTTGACCTAGTTGTAATAGGGTTTTGAATTAGAGATATTCTCGGAGATATTCATAGATATCCGATTAATTGTACGATTATCTTTCCTTGTACAACTCTGATTCTATATTTTATAATTCTCTATATAAAGAGGCCCCTATTATCAATGAAAGTACGACTCAATTATCTCCTAATTCAGTTTTCTTTAAACACGTTATCAGGACCAAGCCCTAACCCTGAAATCCCAAAAATCAAAAATCCTAAAACCCTAGAACACCTTGCCACAACGCTGCCACACCTTGCTATAGCGTGCCACACCTTGCCACATCCCGCCGCACCTTGCCAAAGCGAGCCACGGCGTTGCCACAGCCCGCCACAGCGAGCCATAGCCCTGCCACACCTTGCCACAGCACGCCACACCGTGCCACACCTCTAGCCACAGAACTGCCACACCTTGCCAAAGCGAGCCACGGCGCTGCCACACCTTGCCACAACGAGCCACAGCCCTGCCACACCTTGCCACAGCACGCCACACCGCTGCCACACCAGAAACCCTAATTAGAGGTATGTTTTAAAGTTCCCGTTTTTAGAGTTTTTGTTCTTTTTCTCTTCTTTTTCCTCGGCGACTTGCAAACTCCCTTCTTCTACCCTCCTTTCTTTATCATAGGGGAGACCTAATTAAGCCGAACTGTGGGGGTTCGTGCTCACTCCAAGCTTGGAGCTTGTAGAGTCCTCCAAACTTAGAGTTTGTTGAGAAGTTATGATCGACCACAAACACATCATTGTTTATATCTAATCCAATTCCTCTAGGAATCGGATTTCTTGGAAGTGACTACGCTCAGAAATTCTATTATTTTTGTGGTAGCCTTTTTTTCGCTCCGAAACTAACCCTAATTTCTTGTTCTCTTTCAGGATGAGTAACCTGAACAAACTAGACTTCGTTCCATTGGGAACAACTGGCTATGGATATCACAAGTGGTTTTGTGATGTCCGCCAGCATCTCAAGGCCGATGGAATCCTGGATATGATTCTCGAGCCCAGCCGGGATGTGCTAACTGTTCAGCAAACTCAAGCTTTAGAAGCAAATAGAGCAGTCTTAGAGGCAAATAAGGTGAAAGCCATCATCCTAATGACTTGTCATATGAATGATTGGCTCCAGTATGAGTATATGAATGAAGAAGACCCCAGAAGACTGTAGGTCTCACTCGAAGAAAGATTTGGCAACGTCCGTGATTCCTTGCTTCCTGACCTAGAAGTGAGATGGCATAACCTCCGCTTCTGTAATTTCAAGTCAATTCTTGACTACAACTTAGAAGCACTTCTCATTAAGTCCTTAATCGAATTCTGTGGTAAAGAGATCACAGATCCGATGTTGATTGAGAAGACTCTCTCTACCTTCCCTGTCTCTGCATTGATGGTTGCTAAGAACTATCGAATCGATGTTACTGCAGGACGGATCACAAGGTTTCATGAGCTCATTGGAGCTATGAATGTCGCTGAAAAGCATGACAACATCCTTGTGAAGAACTATAATTTGAGATCCGTGGAAACAGAGCATATTCCGGAGTCCAATTATAGTCACGCCCCTAAGAGAGAGAGCCAAGAGCGAAACCCTAATCTTAGAGATACTTCTGGATAGGCCTGGGCTCGGGTCGGGCCGGGCTCGAAATTTAGTGAGACCGAGACCGAGCCCGAAACTGTCGGTTCGGGCTGGTTCGGGCTTTTTCGAAAATGAAAACCGACAGAAACCGAACACAATCAGGCCGGTTCGGGCTTTCGGGCTTTTCGGGCCCAAAATCCAGTTCAGCTGAGCTTTGCCAGTTTTCCTGTTTTCTCGGTTTTTCAAGGACAGTTTTGGACTTCTGGCAATTTTGCCACTCATTTTCATACCTGGAAGGCTGGAGTCCATATCAAATTATCAATGCTATGAAATAAAGTAATAAACTCATTAGCATAATAGTGATCAACTGATCATGGCATCATGCATTATTACAAGTTTACACTTTACAACACAGTTACAAATTCACATTTTTCACAACTACAACTCTACAAGTCACAAATAGTCAAACAGACAAATTCATTGTCCAACATAAAACAATCCACATTATTCAATCAATTCATTCAAACCAAGAGTTCAATCAACTGAAATTTTGAATGGTACAACTACAACAGAAAAGAAAAGTGAGAGAACAATGAAACATGAACACAATTTGCAGAAACTGGGCACAAATAGTCAAACTGTGAATTGTGAAATAAGTGAAATAACTGAAGCTTCAGGCCTCTAGGCTCTAGCTGCTCGGCCAGCTGCCTTGCTCCACAAGTCCAGAACTCCATGACAAATTGACAACTCGACAAGTGCACAAGTCTGCAACTCTGCATTCACATTTCAAAACTTCAAATTACAATTTTACAAATACAAAGTTAAAAACAATAACCTGTAGGACACTGTAATGAAACACAGCTAGAATACAAGATATGAAGA
Organism: Rosa rugosa; assembly: GCF_958449725.1. Classification (NCBI taxonomy): domain Eukaryota; kingdom Viridiplantae; phylum Streptophyta; class Magnoliopsida; order Rosales; family Rosaceae; genus Rosa; species Rosa rugosa. The sequence goes on from NC_084826.1 coordinate 27,478,964, forward strand.
TAATATAAATTTCCAAATCAAAAATGCGGATTCCCATACAAAGTTACAGAGTACAAATTAGGAGTCCATTCCAAATAAAAAAATGCAGGTTTCCCTACTTCTCATACAAGGAGTCCATACTTGATACTCCATAGTCCATACCAGATCAAAAATGCAGGTTCCCAAATCCAAAAAACACCACTGATCCATACCAGATTGGCAGATTTCCTAAACTAGGACTCCATACTCCATACTCCATCCAGATCAAAAATGCAGTTCCTAAATCCAAAAGCACCACTAATCCATACCACATTACCACCAACCTAAACTAGGATTCCAGTTCATAATTTCACATTTTTCACACACAAACATGAACACAATACCAGATCAGCATATAGATTATGCACATTATGCAGATAGATACCAGTATTCCAATATCATTAAAAGCATTAACCAATATCATTAAACTATTAAAGCATAACATCAACCAAATGATTGAAGACAAGAACATTATGCAGTATGCACATTTCCAAAAGCATTAAGGTAGAACACTAACCAATAAAAGTTGTACATTAACCAAATGCAGAAATGCACAATTTTAAAGAAAAACTGGGGCAGTAAGTTATAGTACCTTATTTTGCTGTTTTTCCTGCATCAACTACCTTTGAAGTCTTTGATGCTTTGGATGATTTAGAAGTAGATGGCTTTTCAGGCTGATCCACTATACTACCTTCTTCTCTTGCATGTTCTGCAAAGCAGCAAAAGTGCAATGTTCAAACACAAAAATGCAGATTTTCAAACATTGTATCATAAAGTATAAACTTGAAATAAATTAACAAGGCAACCATTCCAAAAATAAAAATCATACCATCCTCCACACTTTCATAAAATTCCATGTCCTCAATAGTAGGAACATATTGAATGTTGTTGATGCTCTCAGATCTGATCCAGTTTTGGTAGCAAATCAATGCTTCCACTGTTTTGGGAGTTAAAGAACTCCGAAAGGGATCGATCACTCTTCTGCCAGTGCTAAAGCAAGACTCACTTGCCACTGTACTCACTTGTATTGCCAAAACATCCTTGGCAAGTGCAGCAAGATTAGGATACTTGGCACCATTCATCTTCCACCACTCCAATATATCCCACTTTTGAGGATTTGGAGGCTTCTCAATCGGGTCCAATAGGTATCTATCCACTTCATGTCCAATAACAGCTTCGTCGGAGTCTTCCAATTCTCTCTCCCAATCTTGTTCCATGTCGGCTATTTTTCCAGTAGCCTCAACACACTTTTTGGAGCTGGATTTGTAGCCTTGGCTAACTGTGCTCTCTCCACTTTTAGATTTTCCATTTCCAGTCCTTGAAGCCATCATGGATGAGCTGTACAGATCATAAAGAGACACTAGAAGCTCTTTAACCTCAGCAGACTTCTTCTTAATGTCATCGGACTCCATCTTCAGCCAATTATTGCATATACTTTCAAAGTTTCTGATCTTGAACCTTGGGTTTAACACCAAGGCAATGAATAAAAGCTGATTGCAGTCTTCCAAGCTCCCAAAATACTTATTAAACTTCCCTCTCATCTTCACGGCCATATCAAACAAGATCATTTCAGTCTCTGAACCAGTGCACGGTTTAGTGAACAATTCATCGATCTCCGATTTGATGGCCACTATATCATGAAAAGCTTTCCATGATGTTGGGTGATTTGAGGCACTAATCCTCATAGTGACATCATAGAAGACTTTCAAAAACCTAACAAAAACTGCAGCCTTTTCCCAATCCTTTTTAACCGATGGGCCTACTCTTTTTCTCTTCGGTTTCTTCCTTGAATCAAACACTTCAAGTTGCAGCTCATCATCTACATAATCGATGTCTTCATCCTCATCAAAGTACCGCTCATACTTGCTGTCTTCATCCTCAGCAGAAGTTCTGGATGCTCTGGTCCATATAATCGCTCTACTAAGGAAGGTAACAGCCAAAATAGGCGAATACGGAACCAAAGAGGTCAACGTGGAAAGAGAGAGGTAGGCAACGCCTCTGGCCATGTTGGTGGCGCCACCAACACTAAGAGTCATCCTTATGACGCTTTCAAAGCGCCTCAATCAATGGAGTCTGAGCAAAGAGATGTATGTTCTCGATGTGGAGTATCCGATCATTAGGCAAGCATTTGTAGAGCTCGTAAAGAAATTGTCACCGCCTACAAAGCATATTGTGAAGCAAGAGAAGCTCATTATATGAAACAAGAAGATTAAGAAGATGATCTAGAGTGAAGGGTTGAAGACTTCAAATCTGGCTGGGATCAATAGATCGCCAATTCTGTTATTAAGTCTTTATTTTTCCAAGAGATGTAATAGGCAATTACCATATATTGTACTAAATGCCATTGGTTTAGCTTCTCTTCAAAGTAGCTAGGCTCATCCAAAGTAAGTATGATGTTTAGGAAGGTTTTGAGATAAGTGGTACTTAAGCGAGCTTTGCTCCACCGACATCTCTCTACTCACCTGGTCATATTTATTTTGGAGTTACCGAAAGAAATCAAACGATTACCTTTGTTTTGCATTAGCTAGCATTTGGATTAGATTCTCTTAATGGTTAAGAGACAATGATGTACTCCGTTGGCTTATGAATAAAATTTTGAGTTATTTTCATGACTCCATTTTGATTTTGAGCATATGACTTTGTGACTACGATGGCTGGGCCATCAGTATTAATTCAAGGACATGGAATAGCCCAAATTCCCCTTGCCAAATGACACCTTGATTACTGTCACAGAAACTCTTTACGCTCCTAGGGCAAATCGCACCTATGAATAGCCAAAGGATTCCATGCAAAAACACATGTAGAGAACGGAAATGAGTTCCTTTGCAATATCTCTAATGATTGCGAACAAAGGCGCATCTTAGAGAATTTTATGTGTCTCTCTAGTGGATTTTATGTCACCACTATTCGAGCTACTAAATCCAATAAAGTTATGAGAGAAGATCTCTTGGATTTAGATACATATTGGTTTTGTCAAGACATGATAGGTCATCCTAGTCATGATATGATGATCCGTCTACTAAATACTTCACATGGACATCCATTCTTCCGAGCGAAACGAAGCACGAATCAAAGATTGATTCTTGGACTAAGTATGACCACCGCCGCTACCCAGGGCACCGCCGCCGTCCACCACCAGCCTAGGGCTGGCACAGTCCCTATCCATAACGCCATGGATGACGTCCTTCATAGTGATGGCGCCCTAGGTGATACTGCAATCACCAACTTTGCTTCAAATAGCGTCTCAGACGCTTAGGCCCAACCAAAATCCTCATTGGTTGCTTCTAAGGCCTCTCGCTCATTTTATAACCCCGTTCCTTAGGGAAATTAGGACTGAGACCGTCTTATGCAAAAGATATGAAAATACTCATTCTATTCTACATAGAGTCCGTGGGGATTCTGTGGACTAGTTCAACCAACTTGCGGACTTTTAAATATCTCATGATGTTGGCTGACATGCAAACACGCTGGTCACGTGTTGTGCCATTGTCCACCTGTAAATGCCGCTTATACTACACTCCTAGCAAATATCATATGACAACGGGCTCACTCCCCGGATCATCCTATTCAGTCAATTGGATTTGACATTGCTAGAGAGTTTACATCGAAGACTTTCGATGGTTATTGCATATCACTGGGACTGATGTTGGACATCATATTCTCATGTACACACCCAAATGGTCTCGCGAAAACTACTATAATGGTACCCTCGATATTGGTAATGCACACCAATCTCCTTATATCCGCTTGAGGTTATGCAATATCGCATGCAGCTATGCTAATTCGTCTATGACCTATCGCCACTCAATCTATCTTTGCGTTATAGCTAGTGACTAGGTACAAGTATTTTGTACTTACACACATTTGAGTGAGCTATTTATGTGCCAATTGTGCTGCCACAACGCACTATGATGGGTCATTACAGACAAATGGGCAACTCAGTTGGATTTGATACTCCAACAATCGTCCGCCACTTAATGCCCTTGCTAGGCGATCTCTTTACCGCATGTTTTGCAGATTGTCACTTTGATGAGACAGTCTTCCAGTCATTAGGGGGAGATAAGAACACGAATGTTCAGCAGAAACGACAGGAGTTGTCGTGGTCTGTCCTCACTATGTCTCATATCGATCCCCACTAAAGTGACGAGATCACACATATCTGCTGCAAACATGCCTGCAAGGAAGGACGTCCCTACAAGATGATGTAGTGCCACCCTACACGGAAGTAGGCATGGTGCCAACGCCAAAGAGAGTGACACTCTAGCGATGTAGGCCACGGCCCCAGCTAGGATGTGTGGGATCGAGGCCCGTGGGTTCGAATGATACTTTGGCACAACCCAATCCTTGGATCATCGATGCTCAAAATCCGTCTCATGAAAATCTTCCGGATTATGGTTATCGTTGGGGGATGCCTCAACGTCAGAACCTATTCCTGAGAATATAGAGCTCTTTGAAAATTACACTAGTGTACATGAGACGTGGGATAGAAACTCCATCATAATTGATGATGTAGTCGCGCATTTCATTGTGCATGAGTTTGTTGAGTTCGATGATATCGAACCATGCTCCGTTGATGAATGAATGCCAATGTAGAGAGAGATTTGGCCTAAATGGAAAGATACGATCCAGGTTAAGTTGGATTCTTTAACGAAGACGAAGGTTTTGAGCCAATGATGCCAACACCTCCTAACATAAAACCTGTTGACTAATGGGTCTTCGTTAGAAAGCGTTATGAGAAAAAGAGATAGTAATCTCGCCTTATGGCGCAAGACTTCTCACAAAACGCCCTGGAATCGACTACGATAAGACATATTCTCTCGTAATGGATGTCATTGCACTCCACTACCTTGTTAGTTTGGTAGTTTCTGAATAACTGAACATGCAGCTTACAAATATGGTCATTACGTATCTCTATGGGGATCTAGATACGAAATATACATGAAGCTTCATGGTGAACTTCATTTACCCAAGTCAAGTGTCTCTAGACCACGGAGCGCGTTTTACAAAGAGGTTGAAACGCTCACTAAAGTGACTACTTGATTGGGAAGGGATATGCCCACCCGTTTCCATAACAAGTTTTGGATTCTATCGCGGTTCATGTTGGACATGATCTTCATTGGAAGCCCTTAAAGAGTTAAGGGAAACCGCTGAACACTTGAAATCCGAGTTTGAGATGAAGGATTTTGGGATAACACAATTATGTCTCGGTTTGGAACTTGAGCATTGTGTTGATAGATGCTTAAGCATTTTGACAAAGTCAAGCCTTCAAGCACCCCCATGATCGTCCGTAGTCTTCATCCTGAAAAGGATCCTCTTCGTCCAAAAGATGATGACGAAGACGTGCTAAAGGTAAAAGTGTCATGCTTAAGTACAGTAGGCGCATTATTGTACTTAGCTCGATGCGCAAGACTGGACATCTCATTTGTAGTGAACTTGTTAGCTAGATATAGCTTTGCGCCAACGCGACACCATTAGATTGGTGATATCTTTCGGTACTTGAGATGTACGATTGATATGGGTTTGTTCTATCCCTACAAAGAGACAATGGATTAGAACCTATCACATACGAAGAACGCCGCCAACACTGGCCTGCATCCTCTATCCCCATCCCAAAATAACATTAGTGTTTTGGAAGGTTTTGCTGATGTTGGGTATCTCTTTGACCCACACAAAGGTCATTCCCAAACTGGTTAAGTATTCACCATCGGTAAGGCTGCGATATCTTGGAGGTCTACTAAACAGACCCTATAGTCGCTATATCTTTGGACAATGCAGAGATTATTGCTCTTCACGAAGTGGTTCGTGAATGTATATGGATTGGATCCATAATTACACATGTTCAAACAATTGTGGTTTGAAGTCTATCACAGATGAGCCTACGAGCATTTAGGATAATGTTGCTTGTTTTGAACGAATGAAACAAGGCTATATCAAAAGCGGCAACACCAAGCATAATCAGCAACAACAGACTCTCCTCAAGATCAAAGTGAACTAGGTTCGATCTGAGGACATTGTGGCAGACTTACTCACTAAGTCATTGCCTAAATTCCACTTTTGAGAAACATGTTGGTAACATCGTTTGTGGAAGTTATCCGAACACCCATGACCATAGTCATCAGGGGGAGATGTCTACATGTATGTTTTCGAAACGTGAATGGTGTGTTGTGCTCTTTTTCCCCTTCGACTGAGGTTATTTTTGTCCCACAGGGTTTTTGATACTCAGCAAGGTTTTTAATGAGGCAACGAGAGGAGCACCATGTTTGGGCGACACAAGAGTGAGTGTTCAAGTAAATCCAGAATATGTGTCTGGCCCAAACTCTAGGTTACTTGACCTAGTTGTAATAGGGTTTTGAATTAGAGATATTCTCGGAGATATTCATAGATATCCGATTAATTGTACGATTATCTTTCCTTGTACAACTCTGATTCTATATCTTGTAATCCTCTATATAAAGAGGCCTTGATGTGCTCATATTATCCTATATTTCTATGCCTCTTAATCTTGATTTTTATGTTTAGGTCTCTTTATTTATGATTCATTTACGTCTTTTAGTGTTTTTGTAGGTTTGTTCCGTAGAAAGAAGAAAAGAAAAGCCAAAATGAGCTAAGTAGGATTGAAAGGCGATTGCAATACCACGTCCCAGAATCTGCCTGTGCAGAACATCCAACTTCGCCGAATTACTTGGAGTTATTCAGATCGAATCAGACAATGAGCCTTATATCATTGGAAAGCTACGGATGTCTACTTTCTGTAGAATTTTACAGATCTCGATTTCGATACTTCTGGAGAAAGTTATGATTATTTGAGTGAAGATAGGTCGGACAGGAAATCTGCTCGGGAATTTACAACCATTCGTGGAGAACTCAAGTTCCGTGGCACAAGATTGTCAATCCTAATGTTTCAAGGAAGTTAATTCAGTTGAGGATTCAATGAGGAACTTATTCCTACTTCTACAAGAGATATTTCAAGGTTTTCCCATTCCAAATGAAGAAAGGAATCTAAATCCAAGTTTTACAAGGAAACATGAAGCCAAAGATGAGCAGAAATCTTCCCTATATAAGGGAGCACGAATTTACATGAAGAAGAGTCTCGGGAGCACAATGTAGATGCCTAAGGAGCAGAGACGACTCATCCATCTTCCCTTTCTTTTCCCCTTCCATTCTTTTTATGTCTTTCCTATGTTTTATTTAGTTATATTTTGCTAAACCTTTTTCTAGGGTTAAGATGATGTCCTATCATGATTGTTTATGTACTTTGATGTTATATTGATGGATTTATAGTTTCTTTATGATGAATTCTTAGTCACTATTTGAATCGATGCTTTATGTTTAAGTTCTTTGATTGATCACCTTAGGGCTTTGCATCTAGTAATTAGAAGATGAATTTGAGGCGTACCTGCAATATAATTCAAATTAGCTTCTTGTGATTAAGAGTTGTGAATTACATTATTGTCGTACCTGAAGTAATGGTTTGCATGATTCTCTTGTTTTCTAGAACGTAATGAGTCCTAAGTGTTAAATTTATGCCGTACCTGGATAAACTGCATGTTAGGATATACGACCTCTGCCGTACCTGGAGAGAATCATACACTTAAGGAAAGCTATGGTCTAAGTGCCGTACCTGGACTTAGATACGGGAATTGTCATCAAAAGGAACAAAAGAATCTGTTAATTACATCGAAACATAAATAGGATTGTTAGTGGTTGATTTAGAAACCCTAGGTTTTATCATTATTTGTTTATTTGTTTGTTTCTTTAATTCTCAAATTATTTGTTTATTAAAAAAACCCAAAAATCAATATCTTCTTTTGCTTAATTGTTTATGTGATTTTGTGTTTGGATTAATTGAGTTAGGGTTTAAATTGATTATCAATCCTCAGTTGGAACGACCTCGTACTTGCACACTATACTAACGACGATTCGTGCGCTTGCGAGTTTTAATTAAAATTTCACAACAGGCCCCTATTATCAATGAAAGTACTACTCAATTCTCTCCTAATTAAGTTTTCCTTAAACACATATAAGTTAAAAATTATTGACAACATATGACTTAACAAATACATCCTTTAAAGATTGAATTAAACATATAAGGACTAAATCTTACAAATAAGGACAATCTGCTCTCCACTTGCCACATGTCATGAGTTAATGTACTTTTTTACCCTTAACTACTTCTTTTGACTTCTTATATCTTTATAAGGACTAAATCTTATAAATAAGGACAATCTGTTCTCTACTTGCCACATGTCATGAGTTAATTTACATTTTTATCCTTAACTACTTTTTTTTATGTTACTTTTTTTTTTTTTGAGAATAATCCCTTTATGTTATTTTTTCTTTTCCTGAGAATAATCCCTTTATGTTACTTCTCAAAGGGTAGTTCTAGTTAGACCTCCAAATTTGCTATTTGGACCTCCCATACTTAGTACACCTCTAATTTGCTTTTTAGAATACTTGAAAGGCTAAATGGACCTCCTTATTTTTACCAAAACACCATTGAACATGAGAAACAACAATCTGTTATCTAAATCTTCAACCACGAGAAGAAAAATAAATCAAAATCACATGATATTGCTCTCTTATGAGTAGTCTCTCCTCCACCAAAATTAATCAGAGCGTTGGTTATCAATCTTGATTATGCTGGAATCCATTTGAATTTGCTAGAAGAAGGATTTCAAGGGTTTTGGGTTGGATGGTTGAGTAATAATTATATCATAATATTCAATAAATTTAGTTTAAGAAAATTCCAAATAAGAATGTTTTGAATTTAATTTTGTATTAAATGAAAATTATTATTTTTACTTAATTGTTTTAGGTAAATTATAAAACTATATAGGCAATATAAGGAAATTCCGGAAAAAAATTTAATTGAATGTTATATTTGAGAAGGTATGAAGAGTATTTATTTACTTTTTTCTCTCATTTTTATCTCTTTGCCCTTATTTGTTTTTTCATATAACTTGACAAAATCTATTAATAATTGAAAAAAGTTGGAGGTCCAAATATCAAATTTGGAGGTCCAACTAGAACCACCCCTTCTAAAAAAATAAAAATAAATAAATAAATAAAAAATCTCTTCCTTTTACACTTTGCTAAGAGAGAGAATCTCATAGCTCTTCGTCAAACTTCTTTTTCAACTTTATAGCTAAACGTGTCCTTGGTTCAGTAGCAGCTTCATTTGCATTAGCAGGAGTAGTAACAGTAGCAGTAGCAGGAGTAGTAGCAGGAGAAATAGCAGTATCAGGAGCAATTAGATATGTCAATCCATGAATGACAAATCAATTCAATTTGAACAGTAGCAGATCATATCACTGAACAGTAGCAGAGCATATCATTGAAATCATATTTTGAAATCGTTGCATGATAGTCTCATCATCTATACTAGTAAAAATGTATTTCTCAATATATGAAATCAAGCTATCATTCATAAACTCGTCTACCATTCGATTTCGGAAATGAGTCTTCACAATGTTCATAACAAAAAATATGCTCTCTACACTAGCAATCGCAATTGGTGAAATCAATATCAATGTCACAAAAGAATTAGCTGAGAATCATTACTTGACAAAATACACACACACACACACACACACACACACACACATAGACGCATATGTTATTGATATTGATGTAATAAAATATTTTTTTAATCGTTTCTGTATTGGACTTGAAAATATGTAAATAAGAAAGAAATAGAAATCATTACTATAGAATGGGTTATATATTGGATGTCAAAAAGATTTGGAAAAGGAAAATATTATATGATATTAATTATCAAGGTTTTTTTTGTTTTTTTTTTTCATATTTTAATAAGAGGATCAAAGGATTTCACTCCTACCCCCATGGTGACTCAAACCCATGACCTCGATCTTAGGTAGTGGGTGCATCATTTAAAATCAAAGTCCATTCACAGTATGATTTAGGCGACCATGCATACGGTTTTCTTTGTCGAGTAGTAACTCGGTACGTCGCCCTGTACACAATTATAAGTCGTAAATGATGATTTGGAAAATAAATACGATCCAACAACACAACCTGAAACCCCTCGTAAACCAACATCTCCATTCCTTCCCGGATTCATCCCAAACTTCATCACTAAGATCGATTCGTTGATTTAAGTATTCTATAATAGAAACGAGGGATATCAAACTATCGGATTCCCGTAAATCGACAAACCGAAACTCCGCACTCCGGAAAAACCAAACTTCCTCTAGTTTCACCAAAGTCGTCTCTACAAGTTCCACACACTACAACAACCCCAACAAGCCAACAAAGAAGGCCAGAATCGGCCCCATGCGCTACCGGCAACCCCAAACTGGGTCACCAAACCTATGCCAAACTCTTCCTTTCCTCATCTCCAACAACATTCACAACTGGCCACAAAGTCAAAATCCAAACACAAAAGCTGGAATTTACCTCGGAAGCAAATCAACCGATTTTTCCCCAAAATCTTCAACTCTTCGATTCTCTCATCCCCAGCCGAATTGGAGCAAGATAGATGGTGGGTTAGGACCATGGAGAAGGCCTTGAAAGCCCAGTCAGTGGTGTGGTCGGAAACGGCCGGAAAATCGATAATTTGCTGGAATTCCAAAAATGGGCCGATTGGAGTTCTTGGCTTGGTGTGCCTTCTATTGCCACAATCGCCATACGTAGCCGCCACAGGAGGAAGAGAAAATCAAAGCGGTCCAGATGGACCGGTTTCACTGCTAGAAGTGGCCGAAATCACCGCCGATGAGGCTGGGAAGTTTCGCCGCTCTCTCTCTCTCTCTCTCTCCGATTTCCTGAAATGGAAATCACTAAAAATAGTAGTTTCCCTTTCGGGAAGCTTTCAATTATACTTAAAGAAAACTCCCAAAAATTACAAGATTGCCACTGACTTAAAACCTTTATAACATCTTCTTTACAACTTTGATTTTAACATACCGCATGTCCACGAACTCAGTTTAACATGCTCTACAACTTTCTAGAAAGATGTTTTCTCGAAAAGTGTATGAGGCAAAAAGTCAACTCTTAAAACTCCTCAAAAGTTCGAAACGAAGGTAACAAGTAAAAATAATTATCATTTACCGTCTAAATGACCAATAAATGCGTAAATTTAGATATGGGGCATAGAAAAAAAAAACTATAGCCCTCTTCTCTTAGGTTTGGTTAGGTTAGGCTTGCTTCATCCGTCGCCTTAGCTAACTAGCACCACGTGGTTGATCTCCACTCCCCTCAACGCAGGTTTTCCGATAGTCCCACTCTTTCTGAGCGGCTAAGCTGCTCAAGGCTATAGAGTACAACAAATGAAAGTTTATGGTGTTATACAATCAAGCTTGGCAGCTGAATGATACTCACCATGTGGAACAATATGAAGCGGGCCATTCTCTGATTACATTCACAGATCCATTAGATCAAAATCATATTCTTAGGTGTTTATAATTGGTGTGGCCCTGATAGTTTAGGCGTTTATAAATGGTTAAGAATATCACCTTTGTCCCTCTCCAAACCTCAGGCCTCGGTGGAGACCGCAACGTCAAAATGATCCACCCTAGAGGAGCTAAGATTAAGGTTCCAGCGATTAAGAAAATTGTTGCTACATTTGAGCCTTAGAGCCCTACTAAGAAGAACCCGAAGCTGAGAAAGAATGCTGGATTTTATATATCCTGAGGAGTCTCTTAATTCCATTCCTACTTGGAAGGAGTTAGTTCCTTTATAATTTTCTATTGATTTGTCTTGTGAATTTTGATTTATTAGAATTATTTTTTGTGTTTCTCAAAAAGTATATGTTTTTCTCGCACGAGCTACAATTGCATTTAACAGATTAATAAGTAAAATATAAATTTGTGTTTGATAGCAAGGTTCTTCTCGTGATAGGTCATAGGTTAAAGCGAAGCTAGCTTCAATATGATGTTAATGGATAGTAATTGTCAAAAGATATAGTGTGCATGAGCTACCAAATCACAATCAAATTTTTCAATGGATGTACTATTTCGGCCATTATCCGTTCAAAAATGGTGAGATACCGTGATCGGTGATGGCGCAGATGAAAACCGAAAACGTTTTCCTCTTTGCAAAGGGTGGTGGGTCCCGTGACCAATCACCAATGAGAGACTTGGTCACCAATGAGAGACTGCTCTCAAACTCAAAGCTGAAAAGCCCACCACACCCAGCATCACCTACTAATACCATTCTCTATCTGGAGCAGAGAGTCCGTCCAAACAAAAAAAACTAAACTATTTCCTCCCTTGCTTTCTCCGATGGAGAATGAACCTTTTCTCTCCTCCCCACCCCCACTTCCACTTGAACCCATCATTGAGGACCCTCATGATTTCTCTTTCAATCTCCCTCCTCCCCTCACCGACCCAATTGCGCTTCTCTTACAAGAACCCCCACACCAACATGATGAAATACACCAAGACCCACATCCCTCTTCATCGTCTTCCTCATCTTCCGGACCCCGGCATGCCCCGACCCGCAAACCCACCATTCTCCAGCGATGCAAGACCGCCCCGGCCATGGCTGTCATGCGAGACCTGAAGCCAAAGACGGCCCAGGTCCCCAAGCCACAGTCCGAGACCAGCTCCATCATCATCAGACAAGCTGTGTTGTTACTTGTCATGTATCTCTCTCTCGGTGTTGTAATATACTCTTTCAACAGGGACAAGTTCTCCGGTACGGAAACCCACCCGGTGGTTGACGCCCTCTACTTTTGTATAGTCACTATGTGCACGATTGGGTACGGCGACATTGCTCCGGAAACGCCGCTGGCTAAGGTGTTTTCGTGTGTGTTTGTGTTGGTGGGGTTTGGGTTTATTGACATCTTGCTTAGTGGGGTGGTCAATTATGTGCTGGACTTGCAAGAGAACATAATCTTGACCGGAATCCAAATGAGTCATCACCACCACCACCACCACCACCACCATGGATTTTCGGACTACATCGTTGATGTGGCCAAGGGGAGGATGAGGATCAGACTCAAGGTGGGTCTGGCGCTTGGTGTGGTGGTGATGTGCATTGGCATGGGGGCTCTGGTTTTGTGTTTCTTGGAGGATTTGGAATGGGTTGATTCCATTTATTTGTCTGTTATGTCGGTTACAACTGTTGGGTATGGGGACAAGGCCTTCAAGTCGCTGCCGGGGCGGCTTTTCGCGGCGGTTTGGCTTCTGTTTTCGACACTGGCGGTGGCGAGAGCCTTTTTGTATTTGGCAGAGGCGAGGGTGGATAAGAGACACAGGAAAATTGTCAACTGGGTATTGCATAGGGAGATCACTGTCCAGGATTTGCTTGCTGCTGACATCAATAACCATGGCTTCATCAGGTGATTTCCCAATTCATTCTTCTTTGTCATTTTCTAATTGTTATGTAAGGGAAGTAATTAATGAGTTAGCATAGTAGTTTAAGCATCTGATGCCAAATATAAGCTTGTAAACACAACCATCTAATAGGCTGCAAAATCAGTATGTTTGGACTATGAGAGTAAAATGAGTGGCAATTGAAGACTCAATCTGATAATCTTGGTAGCCCTGGCAGTTTTGTTACGGAGATATGAATCCTAGGTTATAATGAAGCCGTATGGTTCTAATGAGTATGCATGCTATCTAATTTCTAATGGACACAAAAATAGTACATGAACATTAAGACAACTCTAATAAATGCTTCTTTCTTTTTTCCCTTTTAATCCATGTATTGATCAGGTAAAGGGAAAATTCCCAAGGTCATTCTTCATTCTTGATGTACTTCAAACATGAAATCAAATTAGGTATCTAGCTACGGTTTCTCAATTAAGATGCTAGAACATTTCAATATTTGTATTGTAAATGCACTTAACTAAAGTTAACCTGTAGGAATCAGGAAAATTGCATAAGTATGCAAGTTTCAGTTAGTGATCTTGGGATCAGAAACGTTAATTTTCACATGTTAGATTTTCAGCAAATCTTAGCTTAATTGTTCAATTCGAAATGCAAATATTTTGGAATGCCAACCTTCTTTTGCTCAAATGCTTATTTCAGCAAATCAGAGTATATTGTTTACAAGCTCAAAGAGATGGGAAAGATAGATGAGAAAGATATAATGCAAATCTGCGATCAGTTCAGTAAGCTTGATTCAAACCACTCTGGGAAGATAACACTGCCCGATTTGTTGGAGAATCGCTTCTAACTGCAAATAGTCAGACCAGGTTTATGCGAAGGCCAGGAGTACAGATGCATTATGGGGAAAGTATGAAAATGTTGATGAGGAAAGCCTCGATATTTGGATATTCCTGACAAATCTTTGGATGATTAATGAATAACGTGTCGCCATGCCTTGCAAGAGATGAAGTGGATGCTGTATATAGACATTATATTTAATTCCGAAGGAGGAACCATAGATCTGGCTACCAAAGTCAAAATGTCTTGATCCTATTTCCTTTTTGATACTGTGACATATGAAATGAAAAGGGAACAAAGAAATGTGCATTCTTTAATTTGAGAGACATTATTCTCCTGAAGGCTTTGAATTGCCTGATTTACTATTCAGTTTATGTCACTCTGATTATTTCAATACTAATTTTGTTAAACAGACTCTTTATCAAGTTGGAGCAAGTGTGGGGTTACTTCCTAATCTCGGGTGCAGAGCACCCTTTAAAATCCTTATTGGATTAATGGTCTATTTGTCTCTTGAGTTGAGTTTTATCTTACTGCTAATTTACTATCTTATATTTGTTTCAATCAATTTGTTACCTTATATTTTCAAAATAGCCAATTATTGAATTAACTTGTTTTCGTCCATTTTCCATCCAAACATGTGCAACTTGTGAGGGCATTTTGGTATTGTTTTCTTTTCAAAAATAGTTATGGTTGTGTGTAAGAGCAAATTCACCCGTTGGGTCACCAGGTCACCTATTATTTACTACTTTTTAGTGTTAATTTCCACTCTCTAGGTCACGGGCATAGTTTCCAATAAGACCTAGATCACCAGGTCAGCTTGCAGGTCACCAGGGTGACCCATAAAGTGACCCATGGTGACCCAGGTCACGAAATACACTGTGTCCATGACCCAGAGAGTAAAAATACACATAAAAAGCAGTGAATAGTAGGTGACCTGATGACCCACAGATGGACTTGCTCTAAGGCACACCGGAAAAATTAGGTAATTTGACAAAAGAATACCAAATTAACTAATTTTTGAAACCTAGGATAGCAATTAACACTAAAAGAGTATAGTAGCAAATTGTCCTACATTAGCATAATGGCAAATATGTGGTTGCCCTTCTCAGATCTCTCTTTCTTTTTGAGTTTTTCTATTAGAACATTCAAATTTACTTATTTGACCTCCTATGTTTTTTACATCTCCTATCAAATTTTTATACTAAATTTACTCATTAAACATCACTAAAGTTTCTTAAATAACCTCACTCATATAATTTGCAAACAAACTATTATCGTTAAAATAAAAAACGTAGTCTTTTCAATGATTTAATTACTCTAAAAATCTTTATTACATGTCTATTCCTTAATTAGACAACATAAATATTGAGTTTTAAAAATTAATTTCTAATCAACAAAAAAATAACATGAACTATTTTGCGATTTTTTTTTCTTTCTCTTTTAGCTGTGTAAAAGAAATGAAGATTATTAATTTTTTCTTAATGTTTACTTTTTCTCTATTTTCTGTACCTCATGATTAATTATTTAAAAAAATTTTAGGTTTTTTTTTTTTTGCAAATATAATGGATAGACTTAGATTTAGGTCATAATATGATTTATTTTGTTCTCCCTCACTAATATGTGTTCAACATGTATATCATAAACTTTTATGTCACATGATCTTCATCATAGTTTTAATTCTTATTAAATATATATATATATATGAATTCTTTAATGAGTATGTAGTGAAATTGGAAAATGAAAATAGATAAGGAAAATAATAAATAATACAATCTAATATTATTGAATTGGAAAGTCTAGAGAAAATAAATTTTTTTTTTTTATAATTTTTTTTTATAATTTTTTTTTTTTTATGGAGTGGTCGCCCTCGCGGTCTTCTTCTTAAACTTCCTCCATGAATATGGAGGATTTGGGCGACACCGGTGGCGCGGTGGGGATCTGGCGTAGCAGCGAAGGTTGCTTGCCCCGTTTCTCTTCCTTGCGGCGGAGTTACTACTGTGATTCTCGATGCTATTGGAGGATCGGATGGTGAAGTAGCTTTCTGATTTTGGTGGTGGATAGGGGTTGCACGGTGGACGCGGTGGTGAGTAGGTCAAGCGGTTGTCAGCCAACAATCTTAAGGGTTCAGTTGGAAGAGGTATCATGCTAAAAAACAATGGTAATACAAACATCGTGGGATATGTTGATGCTGACTGGGCAGGAAATGCACGATCGAAAAAGCACAACTGGTTTTTTTACTTTTGTTGGTGGCAACCTTGTAACATGGAGAAGTAAGAAACAAAGTGTAATTGCTAGATCAAGCGCTGAGGCTGAATATCGTGTCATGGCCTCTTCTGCTTGTGAATTGATTTGGCTTAATGTTCTCCTTTCCGACTTAGGATTCTCCAGTAATCAACCTATGTCGCTTTTCTATGATAACCAAGCTGCAATGCACATTGCCTCAAATCTTGTGTTACATGAGTGTACTAAACACATTGAGGTTGATTGCCACTTCATCCGAGCTCAAATTCAATCTAAAGTGATTGAAACTCATTACACCAGAAGCGAGGATCAGTTGGTTGACATTTTTACTAAATCTCTTCCTACTGCTCATTTTCAGAAGATTCTTAGCAAGCTTGGTTCAATCAACCCTCTTGACCCAGCTTGAGGGGGAGTATTGAAGATTTGGTGATATGGTCAAGATATGGTTAACTTGCAATTTACGTTTGTGCATGTGGTGAATCCTCTATTATTGCAAAGCAAGCATGGTAATGCTGCTACCGCATGGCACAAATAGTCCCTTCTCATTCAATGGAGTTTAAAGCATGGTGAAGCAAGTCTAAGCATGATGTCCTTTCTTACTGACTTTCTTATATTGTAATCAGTTTAGGTAGGATTCAAGTAGTGTGAATCCTCATAGTTTTCTTTCTTTTTACTTTGTAGTGTTAATCCTGTTAGAGCAAGTTCACCCGTTGGGTCACCGGGTCACCTACTATTCACTACTTTTTAGTGTATATTTTCATTCTTTGGGTCACGAAATACACTGTGCCCGTGACCCAGGGCACGAAATACACTGTGCAGGTCACCATGGTGACCCAGAACACTGTACAGGGTGACCCAGGGCACGAAATACACTGTGCTCGTGACCCAGAGGGTGAAATTAACACTAAAAATCAGTGAATAGTGGGTGACCTGGTGACCCAACGGGTGAACTTGCTCTTAGTCTTCTTTCTCGTCTTTGTCTATGTATTTACTCATTTATGTAAAGGTTCCAATACAATTCAGTACTAAGAAAAATTGCACCATCAATTTGTGTTTTTCTACAAGAGGCATGTAGAGCTCAACAAATAGACCAACTTTTATACCTGATTCAAAATCAAAGGTCGCCGGAAAACATGGAAACTCGCCGGAAAAGTCAAAACCTTCTTTCATTCAGTTCTCTCTCTTGGCTCATCATCTGTATGAACAAATACCATGAATAGGTCGGCCACATCGAGAGGAAGCTTCTAATATAGGTCCAACACCGCGACGTGGCCGGAATCGGAAAATCCGTCGGCGAACTCGAGAATCTTTTGGGTTTCCTCCTGCCGCTGTCGCCTGTCCTTTGGAGAAGGGACAACCGGGTTCCGCTTTCTTCTTCCGAGATGAGTTGAACGGCACCGGTCCGACGTCCAGGCGAGGCTAGAAAACGGAATAGAAATCGGGTCGAGTGGCCGGGAGGAAACGGGTCGAGACTGAGTCGGTCTGGGCTGTGATCTGATGCAGCTCGACCTGATTCCACACACACAAAGCGGTCTTTGAAATGGACGCTCCAGATTGCTCCACTGGAATTTTCTATTTTTAATTAAATTTTTGGATAATAACAACTTCCAAAAATCATTAAAAATAGCTCAGATATCTGAAAAATTCTCCAAAAATTCCTACAAACTTGTAACGACGTCTAGTTAAATTCTAGGGGCTCGGAAGATAAATTTTGACAAACCAAAAATTTAAATAATTTTGCAAAGCTATAAATAGTTTAAAAATAGAGAAAATTTTGCAAACAGTGCACCAACTAAAAGCCACTAATAAGTTTTATACATAAAGTTTCAAACCGAGCACTTTGGTACACGAAATCTGAAGCCCGGCCCACTATATAGACACGACGTCAATGACGCCGTTTACTCTTATGTCATTACTCATTTACAAGAGGGTAATTTAGTACTTTTCCTCCCTCTTAAAGTGAGCCGCGACGGGAGCACTTGCTTACATTTCTTATTTTATTCTTTCTGACTCTCTCCGATTTGCAGACTAACATTTGTAATTCAAGAGGAAGATTAGGCGACCTCATTGGGAATAAGGGCAACAGTCGGGGCTCCGATTCCCTCGGCGTCGTACTTGGCGACAAACCCTTTTTCTTTGATCGCTATCTCTTCGGTCAAACGGGTCGGGTATGAGCGGCCTGACGGGGCTGTGCACCAGCGCCGGAAAATCGAGAACGCTCGGCGACAAAATCTTCGGGTTTCGCGGCGAGAATCCGAAGTTGTTGTTGTTGTTGGAATTTAACACCAGGATTGGGATTAGAGGGTTCAACCGGAGATTCTTCATGGCGTTGTTGCGGCGCTCGTAGAGATTGAAGCCGGACGAAGGTGGTCGGGTATGTTAGCGGAGTCGGATCTGGTCATGGGTTTCGGGGGTTGGGCGATTGGGGATGCTTGGAGTCCATTGTTGTTGTTGTTGGAGGTGTGGCTGTTTGGGGATGGGAGAGCGTTTGGGTTGGTGTTGGTCGCTCTTCTGGGAGAGGTTTCCATTGATGAGCGTCTGATTACAGAGAGAAATGAGTGAGGAGAAAAAAAGAGGAAGAAGAAGAAGGAGAAGAGAGAGAGATTGATGAGATGAGAGACCCCTGTTGTTATCTTGTGCTGCTTTGGTTTGGTAAGAAATTATCGGGATTGCGATTAGATGGTTTCGGCGGAGAAGCTTGAGCATCGAAGGGTGTGGATTGATGGTAATGGTTGGAATCGCAGAGGTGATCGGGATTTTTTTTTTTTTTTTTTTGGTGTTGGGTGGAGGGGGGTGGTTGTGTGTGTGTGGAGGATAGGTGCCCAGCGAGAGAGAGAGGGTGAGCTCTGGGTGCCCAGAGTAAGAGAGAGAGAGAGAGGGTGCTCAGAGTAAAAACTTGAAGAGACCAAATTACCCTTCAAATTAGGCCAGGTAGCACTGAAACTAACGGCGTCATTGACGTCGTGTCTAGATAGTGGGTCGATCTTCAGATTTCATGTACTAAAATGCTCGGTTTGGAACTTTATGTATAGAAATTATTAGTGGTCTTTAGTTGGTGTACTGTTTGCAAAATTTTCCCTTAAAAATAATCTAAATTCAACTAAAATAGCTGGAAATTATTTTTCCTTTCAAAAATAGAAAACCAAAATTCTGAGATCTCACAGTGGGAGTAGTAAGAGATGGATCCAGAGTTGAAGGAGGGAGGTTGAGCGATGGTTCTAGGATTGGAGATAAATCATAAAGATGATAGCTCTTTGATCTGGGTGAATGAAGAAAGGTGTGGAAAATTTGATGGGCCTGCATTATCCCTAGAAGAAGATCCAACAAATATATTTTGGAGATGGGTCCAAAACATAGGATGATTGAAAGTTTAGAAGGGCATCACGCATAGTTGGAGGTAAGGTGGGCCTGAGAAAAGGGTTGGCCTGCTTATCAAACATCTCAGCCTTACCTTTGTCATGTAGGGCTGCTTGTTGTCCTTCATGAGAGGTCGGGTGGGCCAACTGATAGTCAACCATGTGAGTATCCCTATCAGAGTTGAGGTTTTTAGCAGGTTCATTAATGGTGAGAGCTCTATTTCTCCACACCATGTTTTGTAAGGAAGACAGGAGGTCATGTTGCGGCGAAGACAAAGCATCCTATATGGGATAAAAATGAAGAGCCTATTAAGGGATCAAGAACAGACCTTCCAGAGGACGGAATAAAAAACGAGGAGCGGCTCAACACCCACCTGAACATTGAAGTTGGCATTGTCGTGAGCCTGTGATGGGCCTTTGAGAGGGGGGAAGGAGACACCTCGCAGCCCAAAAGATTACATCCATTTTCCAAATTTTAGAAAAGAGGAACCATCTTTTTGAAGGCATAAGTTAGCTGCATGAGGTTATGGTCAGGTTACATGGACAACCTACAGTTTGTCACAGAATTTAGATAAAAGTTTATATCGAATCTGGGCATGCTTCAAAGTCTAGTTGAGTGATGAAAACCAAATCTGGAGATAAAAGGTAAATGAGAATCGATTCTCACACTGATTCTCAAAAATCTTTGCCAACCATCTGGCCTATGAGGATCTTCTATAGCTTTAATTGTGCCTATGGCAGCTCTAATGAGATTGACATTGTAAAGAGCCATGTAACACAAAAGGAGAAAATGAACTTGTATCCATACTGATAGAAGGTGTACAGGCAGATTACTGAGACGACTTTCCAAAGCCAGTTACTGACACTAAAGCTACATCCCATAACAGATCATGGACCATGATCCATAAGGCGCTGACCAGCAGCTATATCTTTTACTGTGATCGAGTAGATACTATAGTCTTAGATTGGTTTGAGATGAAACCATCCAAAGCCTTGCCAAGCTTGTGTGAGGATTCGGATAACAACAACAACAACAACAATGAGATACTAATTAGAGATGAAATAGCCTATTAGTTGACAAGGAAACTCTTCTAACTCAACAAAGTCCAGCAGGTCAACCTAGGTTGATCTCATGCTGAAGGTCAAGAGGAATTACATCTTGTGGGTTAGCCATGAGAAAACAATTGATCTTTGGTGGGGGTGTGAGGATTCAAAGACCAGATAACTTGTTGGGGACCAATGAAAATATTGTAGTAACAAAAAGAGATGATAGGGATGTGACTGAAACGGTGTGAAGCTTGATTCCTATAAATAAGGGAAAAGCCATGGAGGTAAAGAGAAGTATTAACCCAGGTTGAAGGGGCGGTGGAAGAGGTGTTCAATTTCAATGGATTCTTCCAACGCTGGACTATAGACTTTTGATAGATGACGGAGTAGGCGAGTCGTAAAGAAATATCTGCAAAGTTTGTAGGAGTTGCAGATGATCCTAATGAAATTGAATGCATCTGCATGGCAGAAAGGTTGGGGTAAGAGCTCTCTGTCAAAGAAGAAAACAAAACCTAAGGAGATGTTAGGTTGAAAAGTGCAGTGGAAGGGGTTGATTAGATGTGAGTTACAAGCTGAGTAATGATGTTTGAGAAGGGTTTCTGGATAATTGATGTGAAATTGTAACGCCCCAAGCTGCACCTCACCAGCTTAAGCATGTCACAGTGCCACACTGCCACGAGTCTCTAAAATATAAACCGAACGCTCGATTTATACCCTAAAGAACCGCTAGACATATTGTTTAATAAACTTTTCGTAAACGCACGGCGAAGCTTAAAAAAATGTTTTTGAGGTGTAAATCTTTGAAATACAAAAGTCAATTCATTAGTCTAGAACTTGATATGATGTTCACTAAAAGATAACGAACTTCACGGAATAAGAATTCAACAAGGTTCAGCACAAGAGTAGCTTCCAACAAGTTCCGGAATACGATGTTCAAGAAATAGAAATCAGAATAAAGTCGGTAGACGATTACCAATCTTATTCTGCACACCCAGCTCCATCCTCTATTGTCCCGTCACCAGTGCACAGTACTTGCATCCACACTGTTGTAGGAGTGAGCTTTCGTCCTCACTGCTCAACAGGAACTCTACCCCCACTAGATTTGAAACCAATAAGTAAATTTTTGGGCTACCCAATATGAAAACATGCTTAAACCAAATATTTCAAGTAACGACAAACTTTTCTTAAAAATGCTTTCTGACTCGAAAATCGATGCAAGTTACTCACATAAACACGCACGCTGAATCTTACCCGATGGCCGGTCCCGTGGACCCACTACACGACCTTACCTCAGGTAATTTGTAAACCAGGTAAGCGTAGCAAGAGCGTCCATTACCTAGCTACACACACGGAATCGGGTCGTCATTGTGATCGCTCACCGTCCGACCGATGTAGCTAACCCTCCGGAGGTTAAGGGGATCGAACCCAAGAAAGTCAGTGCCATCCTTCGCTCTCAAGCCATCAACATTTCTCATACAGTTTGGTTAGTATATGCTTCGCATTTTAACTTAACCAAGCCACGCAACTTAACATGCATAATTTCAAAACAACTTAACATAGTAAAAGCACATATGGAGGAGAGTCCCGAATCCCCTACCTGGATTCCGATGCTTTTTCTCACGTACTTCAAGAGTCGCAAACCTTCTGTTTTTCAGGTAACTGGAGTCCTAAGTTCCGACATTTTGATTATTAATAATCTATGGAATAAATATTTGAATTCTCGACGATTAATAAATCGACCAACCAACTTTTCCTAGTTTGACCATTTGACTGTTTTGACCAAGTTTGACCAATCACGACAAGTTCAATAACTGAATTCCCATTATCGAACATTTACTTGAAATTAAGATATCGACCAACCATATTAGGTGCACCCGAGTTTACTAAGATCACCCAATATATACTTTCCTTTCTTTACTTATTATCACTTCACATAATGTTCAAGCAAACCATAGTTATAACAAATTCCCAATTTCGTCAACAAATAAGTTCAAGTATACTTAGCAATTTCGTCACATAGTAATTCGACGGAATTACTATGGACACCCAACCTTACTCCATTCTCGATTAAGGTGTGCCCAAAACTACTAAGGACACCCAAAATTATGACTCTGACCCTTTTCACTCTTCACAACCATTATCATGACAAAACATCTAGTTTTCCGAACCCGATTAAATAGCAACAACTTCATACAAGCCGGCAGGACACCAGGCCAATCTGAACCCATTCCAATCCGATTCACCATTATAAGTGACATAACTCACAGTAGGCATCAACTCAAATAATCGAAATTCAAGACACTAACATTTTCCCAATTGACCTTCGAATCAAAGAAAGCTAGACAAGATGTCTAAGCCGGCAGGACACCAGGCCCGGCCTTGCCCATGGGCAACATTGGCGACAGCCCTGGGCCCAACAAAGAAGGGGGCACCAGATTTTTAAATAAGATTTAATATATATAGTATATATTTAATTATATAAAAATAAATAAGTAGTGGAACGTAAAAAAAATAAAAAATAAAAAAATTTGCAGATTTCTAGACGCAGTCTGCATCTTTACTTCTTCTTCCAACGGCATGCAAAAAGTCAGATGCTAGTATTGATTATTTCAGCGCCTCTTACTCTCTCCTAAACCTTGAAACCCAACAAATTTTCTCTTTAAATTGGTCTCAATGGTTATTCAATTCTTCAATTCATTCTCATCCATCACCTAATCTTTCTCCTATCTATGTTTATGTTATTCTATGGTGATCATACGAATTTTTTGACTTTCCATCGATGTAGGTTGAGGTACAAATAAAATAGGTATTGGGTGTTCTTCAATTTTGATATCGGATGAAAATTTTGGATATCAAAAGTCTTGTTACTTCTTTTTTGAGTTATGTTGATTTCTAACAACCTACTGATTCATCAGTTTTCAATTTTCAATATTAGGTCCAATTGGAAGTTAGAGTTGCAAGTCAATCTTGATTAGAAAAGAAAAAACAAGAAGAAGAAAAGCTTATTCCATATTTTCAGGTTTTATTGTATTTGTTCTATGCTCAAGTGTTTATCATTCAAAGTGATTTCTAACAACATGCTAATTCATCGGTTTTCTATTTTCATTATTGGGTGCAATTGGAAGTTGGAGTTGCAAGTCAATCTCGATTAGAAAAGAAAAAACAAGAAGGAAAAAAGCTGATTCCAGATTTCCAAATTTTATTGTTCTATGCTCAAGTGTTTATCATTCTAGTGTTTTGTTTGCTTGTTTGAGTTTTTTCCAGTTAGTTCAGTAATGTTTCCTCCGAAACAACTCTCAGGTTCACAGAAAAGAAAAAGAAATAAAAGAGAAAAAGAAATTATTCATAGAGGCCAACCATGAGTACTGGGCGAATATATCTATTGGCTTTCTTTTTGAAGCATATACCTCATAGAGGTTGACCATGAGTAAGTGCATATTCAATAATTTCTATTTTTTTCCAAGTCATTTTCTATTTGTTTGTTCAACTTTTGATTATGGCTTTTTTTTTTTTTTTTATTCAGAATTCTTCATAAGTTTTACCAAACACAGGTTATCTTGTCTCTTTTTGTGTGAATGTGTCGAGTGCTACATTATATGTGTGATCTTTTGGATTAGCTACGAGTTTTCTGTGGCAAGAAAAAATATGTAATGTTTGTTATACGGGGTTTTGGGTTTATATCCTCCCCTTGTATAATGTTTCTTCATCTAATAAAATCTACGTGGGGATGAACCACCCAGTTTGACTGGGTTCTAAATCCATAAAAAAAAAAAAGAATTTGGAGTATGACATTTGTAAGAATTATTACATGTCTATTTAAGGTAGTTGGACACAAAAAAAAAATTTCGCCCTGGGTATAAAAAAACTCAGGACCGGCCCTACAGGACACTTTTCCAACGAAGATCACAGCAAACAAGAGTTTCCCACTTTTTCAACTATTTGGAAACTTCGCCAATTCTGCGTTTACGAATTTAGCCAAACATCAATAGACACTCAAAGCACAATCCAAACCGAGAAATTACTAGGAACGATCGATATTGCCACCACAAACCGCGGCAACGTGACTGTAAGCTTACCCAGTATCACCAACTCGACCCAGCTAGCGAATTAGGATCGAACAATCACTCCTTTGAGTTCCAGAACCAGAATCGCTGTCGAAAACGGATCAAGAACGGTGGAATAGCTGCTGGAGTCGGTGCCACGACGGAACCAAAACCAACCAGAAACCAAATCATTAAAACCCCATCAAATTCAAAATCTAATTACAGAGACTTGTAGAGCATCACGAGAGGATGAGTTTTCATACCACATGCAGCCCAAACGGTGGCCACAGTCACCGGAAATCCTTGAAATTTGCCGGAAAAATTTCAAGCTTTCGATCGTCGATTCTCCTTCCCTGTTCGATGCATGAATGATCCAAGACCACAGGGTTGTCGGCGACAGCGAGACGAAGCTAACGATGTCCGTGCACCGGCCAGAGGCGGCCTAACGGTGGAGCGCCGATCGGGTCGATGGCTTCCGGTTTCGAGTCGAAAGATTTCGAAGCTTCCGGAAGTAATCTTGATCCCTGATCTGATGACTGGTATTTATACCCCGAGTTTAATTGATTTCAAGGGCTGGGATGAAGAGTTGGCTGGATGGATGGCCACGATTGCACAGAAGGAGTTTCCTTTTTCTCTAAATAATTTTCATAATCCCAGAGCTTCATAAAATCACGATATAAAACTCGGGTATCCGAAAAGTCCCCCGAAAATTTCCACGAACTCATTGTGTTGTGTATTTTGTTTTCAAACTCTTAAATCGTGGATTTCTCTTTGTGAAAATTTTTGAAGATATTCTCGAGCACTTTTTATAATTACCGAGATAGATAAGTAATTTATCGAACGATCTCAATTAAGCTTGATAAATTTTTTCCGGGGCTCACAGAAATTAATCGGTTGAAGTGACTAACGGACGGTGGGATGACAGTGAGAGGTAGCTAAGTGAAGTCTAAGATAGAAGGTAATTGAAAATAAACTCAAGTGGCCACTATTTAGTGAGGGTGCACTCATTCTAGAGTAAGAGGCTCTCAACTAAAGATATTTGATGGAAGTTTGCTTCAATGTATATAATGTTTTTCTCAAATAATATTTTATTATTTTATTAAAAAGGCTGGATTGATAAAGTTGATTAAAAGTTAAAGATTTTCATAAAAGCTAATAAATTTTTTTAACACAGTTGGCCATATTATTAATTTAATCAAATTAAAAACAACATATTTGGCTTATCTATGATTTAGGCACCATGTCCCCCCCTTGTATTCTATGATTTCATCAATGGTTATGGCTTAAGGGCAGCCGATTTGGCCCTACCTCAAAAAAAAAAAAAAAAAAAAAAAAAACAACATATTTGGCTTATCTGTCAAATTTGACAGGAGATTTGCATATGTCAGCTTTGCATATTGGATTGAAGCAAAATTTTCTGCCAAATTTTCTTTCTGACCCCTCCTCTTGTCATTTGGTAAATGGATTGGAGTTGCTCTTAGTTGTATGATTAATTATCGAATTGAGAAAATTCACAACACTTGGTAATGTAAAAGCATTGTATGACGACGCCTTTCTCAAAAGGGGTAGGTGAAATTATATTGTGGATTCTTAGTAGGTACCCTGGATATTTTTTAATGCATTACTAACGGCGGAATTGGGTGTTATCACATTAATAAAACTCTCTCGAAATGGATTTATCTTTTAGTAGTCCCACCAAACTAAGTTTTTCTCTCTAAAATCCTCTCATTCTGGATTTTTTCTCCTTTAGAATTGAGAGTCGGTGGTGATTATATCCTCCCTTTATGGGCACTTTTGCATGGATTCCAACATAGATAAAAAGTTTCTTGCTTTCTTTTCCCTTTTCAGTTGTTTTTTTTTTGGTTATTATCACAAATGGTACCTGCACTATACCTCAATCTTATCGATGGTACCTGAACTTCAATTTTGATCACAACCAGTACCCGAACTTTTCGATTTCATTTTAAATGGTACCTAGAGCCACCTCCGGTCACTATTCCGACTAAAAACGGCATGGGAGGCAATCATAGTGATGATTTTTGATGATTTCAAGGGTTGCAATCATATATAGTGATATTTTTTGGTAATAGACTTGCCTTGAACTTGTTTTTTTTTTTTTTTTTAGATTTGGCTTTTTTTTGCCGGAATAGTGACCGAAGGTGGCCTTAGGTACTATTTAAAATGAAATCGAAAAGTTCGGGTACTGGTTGTGATCAAAATTGAAGTTCAGGTACCATCGATAAAATAGAAGATAAGTTCGGGTACTGGTTGTGATCAAAATTGAAGTTCAGGTACCATTTGTGATAATAACCTTCTTTTTTTTTCTTTCATTTTTTATGTATCTCTTTACGATCCCCTTAATTTCTAGATTTCCTTTCTTTCTTAGATTTATTTCTATTATTAGGTACCGTTGTTTCAAGTGATTTTTTACTCTATGCCTTCTTCAACGTTTGTAAATATGCTAATCTTAATTAAACCCTAGGAGAGTTTTCCTCTCACCCTAGTTTTTTCTCTACGGCGCCCCAACCTCCTTCCATAGCCTCGCTATCTCTTCCTTGCCTCTCCATCCCTCCATGGCCTCCATAGATGCTGTCACAGCAAGTTTTGCTGCTTCTCTTGCTCTTGCTTCGGGTGGTAGCGCCCCGGATCTGGGTAAGATTGGTGGTGGTCCGGTGTGCAAGTCATCTCAGTCTTTTCTACTTGGCAAGCCTCTAACCCGCAAGGCGGTGGATCCAAAGCTTTCAAGGCTCACTTCCACCATACTTGGATTGTGGATAAGGATTTTAGGGTCCAAGAAAAGGCGGGCAATGTGTTCTTGTTCTCCTTTGAATCGCTTCGTGATCGGAACAAGATACTACGCGGAGGAGTTTGGTCTTTTGATCGAGCTCCTATGTGCTTTGAAGAATATGATGGGGTAAAGCCCCTGCATGAAGCCCAATTCAAGCATCTACGTGTGTGGGTTAGGGTTTCGGGGATTCCTCCTTTGTATGAAGAACCTGAGAATTTTACTCTTATCGGTAATCTCTTGGGTGGTTTCTTAGACTATGATAAGAAGGAATTCAAGAAGGGTGGGATTCGGATCTTCTTCACCCATGATATCTCCAAACCATTCTTGCTTGAGCGGAAAATTTTCTTGGATGTCGGCGTCTTTCCGGTGCTTCAGTTTCAGTTTGAACATCTGAAAGGGAGATGTTCACAGTGTGGACTGGTCACGCATGCTGGGATTGCATGTGAGGAGCCGCATACTCCACTACCGTCATCTAGGGTTTTGAACTTTCCGGGGCCGTCAACCTCAGGAGCAGGTTCGTTTTCCTTTTCGGCTCAGAATAAGCGTGAGTTCTTCACTGCTTCCTCATCTATTCCCAAGAAGAAGAAACCAACTATTCGTCTAGTTGAACGCCCTAATCCTCCATCTACTTCTCATTTCGGGTCGTCTCCTGTTTCGGATCAGGCTGATGGTAATGGTGAGAACGTAGCTTCGGGGACGGATCATGCTTTGGAGCAGACCTTGAGTTCGTTTTTGGCCCATAATGGTGCGACTGGATCTGGTACAACTGAAGCTGCAGCCATAGTGCAGGATATACAACAAGATGTCGTGGCTTCAAAGAGAAGGGATAGGAATGGGGGTTGTGATCCCTCTCCGAAGAAGTTCAAGACCATTTTGGGTGGTAAAATTCCAACTTTGCAGGCTGATGCTTTGGGTTTGGTCGGAGACGACAATGATACTCCTCTTGTCACTCTCAAGAAGAAGATGGGTAGGCCGCTTGGCAGCAGGAATAAGAGCCAACGATCTGGGAAGAAGGCGGGAGCGGCCCCTCTGAGACTCACCTACCCTGCAGCCGGTGCTTCAGGTTCTAGCCCTAGAGATAAGGGCAAAGGAAAGCTTTAGACTTTCCTGGTTCCTTTGCCTACTACTGGAAATTGAGTTCCTTATTACTTTCTCCTCAGTCCACTTAGTTGTACACTAATTGAGGTCTCTAGGCGACTAGGTTTTCTTTTCAAAGGGGGTTAGTAGTGAGCATTTGATTTCTTGTATTTTAGGCTCAATAAGTGAGTATATGTGTTAACAGTGAAGGTACTTGTCTTTTGCTTGGCGGCTTGTGCCATCTAGATTTTAGGTATGAGACAGCATCTGATGTATGTGCCTTCTGGCCTTTAGTAATGAAGCTATCCTTTTCTCACAAAAAAAAAAAAAAACGTTTGTAAATATGCTCCTTGGAGCTTCGTGTTAAGCTGGCCTTGCCAGTTCCAGCACAAGCCTAATCACCTGATCGTGCAACAAGCTAGGGATCGCTTACCCTTTGGGTGACTGTCCCTTCAATCCATTTGTTGATTTTGTTCCTTTTTGTTGTCTTCCATTTTTACAGGTTTCTTTGGCAATGGAGGAAATTCTTCAATTCGGAGGTGATCTGCGATTTGATGTTCCTTGTTGTATATTTGGATTATAGAAGTTTAGGTGTTCGTTGATCAAAATCATTGCCGGCACCTCCCAAGATTTCTCAATCTTGTTAAATCTTGTACCTTGGTATAATTTTTTGAACATTGATGCCAACATTGTAGCGACGTCGTTTTCCTAGAGGAATTGCAGCTTGGGTAGCTTTAAATTGCGCAGGCCTGAGCTCAAGTCTGGTGTTGGGTTGTTTAGATTTGAGTTTTGCTTATTTTTTTGTAGTTTGTTTTATTTGGCCCTTGAGTTGGGTCTTTTTCTTTGTTGTACGTTTGTATTCTTTTTTTTTTTTTTCTTTTTTTTTTGAATATAAAAATTGTGGCCAAATGAGCTACCACTCCGGACCGAGAGTAACTTGCGTATGACCCCTCCTCAAGAGATGTATTTCACAAGTTGGGGTTCGAATCGGATACCTCCTATTACTAGCAAAAGTCCTGCAGCGTCCCACCCCACATGCAGCATAGCATGTTGTACGTTTGTATTCTACTTAATGAAGTTTTGCATGGTTGTTTGCCAAAAAAGAAAAGAAGAAGAAGAAAGAAATGGATTTATCTGCTATCTAGAGAAGGAAATGTAATGGAGTTGACAAGGAAGAAAGAATATTATAGCTCAACAAGAAGAACAGACAACTGCTATCCATTTCCACTAGCTACAAATAGTCTTATAGTACGTCTTGTTCAGTTGAAGTTTTGAAAGAAAAAACCAATCTTCCCAAATGTTTAATTATAGAGATGAATGGAAGCTAAAGGCGATGGACATGAACAAGACAACCATATAAAACCACATGATTTCCATTATTATAAAGTCAGAGGAAAACAGGAAAATGGCAACATTATTATGAAAAATTCTGCTCCAGTTGCTCCTAACTTTAGCTTGGAGGCTTCTTCTCCATCTCGGTCAGACTAGCATGCACCTTCATGAATAAGAGTGGGTCACAAAATATTATTAAGGAATGCCTCAGTGATGTGGTTGGATTGTTCCATTTTCTTCGATCAAGTAATCAAAGTCACGTGTACAACTATAACGAGGGTATTTTCGATGACAAACATGAGGTATTTTGGGCATAAGTTTTATGTTTGTTAATGTTAGCATTGGGCAGTGACTACTCCTCATGGTTGCAATCAAACTTGCAAGTTGCAAGACAGAAGGCTTTCCCCATTTATTGTATTGATCGAGAAGTCAGTACGCATGATTGCATGAATATATCATTAGCACCAGTTTGCATTCACCACCTAAACATTACCTGTTCCCTAATCTAATATTCAATATGAATCATTGGTCAAAATCCTCTATAAATATAGGATGTATATTAGTTTTGGCAAGGCTTTCTGGGGATGAGAACACCGGTGTTACATGTTCCTGTCTTAAATTGTCAACACTAAAGTTTGATTTGAGCCGATATTGCATTCATGTTTCTAAGGATCCATTACCACTCCAGATGTGATCTACAAATTTATAATAAAGATTTTTATTAAGTTTTTTTTTTTTTTCTCTCTCTCTCTCTCAGTAGTTTGATAAAGGGAAGTTTTATACAATCATTGGGAGTCTTGTGTATACACCAAGACTCAGATTGAGAGGAGCAGGCAACCAAACACATATGAGAGTCCACATACATGATTGAATATTCATATTTCAATGATTATTATTTGTTTATGACAACGAACATGATCGTCAGCACGTAAAAAAAAAGTTAAAAACTAGCTAAGAACTATGAACTGGTCTGTGTAAAAAGCTCCGCGATGCGCGGAAGAAAGCGAGCGAACCCTAGCGCTCGAGAAAGCGATGGCGGCAATCTCCCCTCGCCTCGGGTAGAGTAGGCTGATCTGGCCTTTGGTGAGTTCGTGGCCGATGGTTGCGAGAATCTTGGTTTGGATCCTGGGGTTGTTTTTCGGGGGATGTTGACGGCAGGGTCTGGAGGATCTTTGATCTCCTTGGTTCCGGTTGGTTGGGCAGAGTGCGGGCCTTTGCGGCGTTCGGTGGCATGGTGAGTTGGAGTTCGGAGGCTGAACTGATTTTTACGTCGGTGGGCTTCGTTAGTGCTTCGGCGAGGCGTGGTCGAGGATTGCTGCAGCAGACTAGGCTGCTGCTCGACCGGATGATGTGGAAAGGTCTGCCGCCAGAGGACATGGCGGCAGAGGCAAAGGTGCAGCAGAGCAAGGCATCTCCTACTTTGTTGGCTGGGGTTTGGGCCTAGGTCTTTGGGTCTGGGCTCACTCGTGGGCTGATGAGGCAGGGGCAAGATCTGATTTGGGCTTGGGCTTAAGTCAAGGCAGTCTGGGCCCTAATATATTAGGGTACTGAGCCTGTGTGAGGTTGAATAAACTTTTATGAGTCTTCTATGACGTTTCTAGTTTTTGCTTGTACCACAATTGCGTGATTGGCAAGTGAGGGCTAGTTGAATGATTTCTTCCGTAGGGCTGTATGAGGCGAGGTTTTTTTTTCATTTTTATATAGGCTCACTTAAATGTGAGCGTCCCAGCGATTCTTAATAGTTTGTTTTAGCTTAGATAGGTTATTCCGGATTTTCTTGCCGGATTTCTTATGTAAGTGTTGGTAGACTACAACATTTTTGCTGTTGATCTAATGAATTCAACTTCTATTTAAAAAAAAATTGATCGTCAGTACGTAGATTACTAATACTTCTAAGGTTAATGCACGGCTAGTGTGTGTATGTATATGATTTGTTCTAGGACAATCTCTTTAAGAATTTTTATTATTTTGTACTATTATATTACTTAATTCAATGATTTCAATCGTTTTGATTCTTTATATTTTTATGCAATAATTATGTCTATAAAAATTAACTAAATCCATAATTATTTGGTCATTGAAAATGCATAAACAAATATAGTCCGTTTAGAACGAAAATTGTGTTAATCAAATGGTTAAACGTTTTTTTTATTTGGCTAATTTTTTGGCTGAAAATTTGTATAAATTATGTACTCATGGAGACCTAAAAACTGAACAGTCAAGATAATGATATGTGATCGAAAAATTAGTCCCATAAGGGATCCTTTAAAATGGCCTAAAAAAAAGGATCATCCACTAGAAGAATCCTGATATATAGAGTATATATATAGACGTTCGTTCTAGAGATGACATCCTTATCATTTTTCAATATTATACGACCTTATTCAACGATTTCAACTGTTGATCATTTTACATTTTTATGCAAGAATTGCATCTACAAAAAATCAACTAGAATCATTTAATCATTGAAATGTGCCAACAAATGTAACACGTTAGATAAAATTATAACGAACACGGTGCTAATTAAATGATTAAACGTTTTTCGATTTAACTAATTTTTTGTAGGATTTATATGTGTAATAATCTAAACCACTCATTCTGTAGTTACATATAATATTGAATTTACCGAAATGTGATTGAAAATTTTCAATTAGATTAAAATTTGTTATTTATAATCTACTTATGAATATTTTAACATCTAATAGTTGATTTACCGAAATGTGATAGAAAAGTAAGGTTCACAATCATTAATTAAAAAGTCCTCATCTTAATAGTGATCATTACAGTCCCTACTGCGGTTGATATGGACATATGATTTTCAAAATTGCACATGCTGACCACTCTATGATATGCTGACCACTAGTCTATAATTTCGCTTTTTCACCTGTGTATCTATCACAACTAATATATGATGAATGAATGAACAGATTCACATGCAACTATTAATGATGCTGATCATGATCATTTACTAGTGAGTAGTGGTAGAGAACCAAGGAGTTTTAGATATCTTGTCTTTTGACCCGATGAAACTACTGAAAGTTTGTTTTAAAGAAAGTTAACAAGTAGAACATGAATATTCTACTATAAAAATGGTGCTATATGTGCTTGATATTGAATGTAAACTGTTGAAAAGGAATGAAGGATTAGTATAGCACCAGTTTCTTTACAATAGAGAATTTATGTCCTTAGGCAAGGGTTTGTGTTGTGCTAGAATATATATATATATATATATATATATATATATATATATATATATATATATATTTATGTCCTTAGGCAAGGGTTTGTGTTGTGCTAGAATATATATATATATATATATATATATATATATTTATGTCCTTAGGCAAGGGTTTGTGTTGTGCTAGAATATATATATATATATATATATATATATATATATATATATATATATATATATATAGGGGAAATGATCATTTACCCAATTTTAGCTTAAAAATTGCCCACTTACCCAAACACTCTAAGAGATTATTTCCCTAATATCCAATTAAGTATTTTTTAATTCATTTTTATTTATTTTTGGGACAATTTTGCCCTCTCCTTTTTTGTCAATTAGAGAAATAAGTCATTGGAGACCTTGCTTGACTGCGGTGGCGGACTCCGGCAACTGGTGACCCGACTCCGGCGACCGGTGACCGGAATCCGGAATCCGGCTACCGGACTGGTGACCGGATTCCGGCGTCTGAATTTATTGCCCCCTAATAATACCCAGTAACCATATTATTGCCCCCCAGTAATCATATTATTGCCCCCCAATACGCATATTATTGCCTCCCAATAATCATATTATTGCCTCCAATAATCATATTATTGCCCTCCAGTGAATTGCATAAACTCCCAAAACCAAAATGAATACACTACAGGCACAATTGATCAATTTATATGCATATTATTGCCCCCAATACTCATATTATTGCCTCTCAATAATCATATTATTGCCCCGCAATAGACATGTATAACTACTCAATAAAACTTTTTTTTTTCATTCTTCTTTCTTCTTTCCTTATAAGCCTTCTGCCAAATTTACCAAAAAAAAACAGAACGACGTCGTCCGAGCCCTGCCAGCGAAGCCCAGACCCGATTCCAGCGTGGAGCTTCAGAGCTTCCCTGACATCTGACGAACAAAACCGGCGAAGCGCAGAGGGGTTGGGATCGTGGAGTTGGATGGCGTCATCCTCTGGTGGTCCGACGGTGGGGACAGAGCGGCGGCGGTGGAGTGATACGCTCAAAGCAAGCGCATAATTTAACCCTGAAAACATCGTTAGTAGTATAAGCAAATAGGGATCGTTCTATTCCGGGGATTGAGGGTACACCTGTCATTGTCAAAAAAAACAAATAAAGAATTAAAATAATAAAGTAAAAAGTATTATGTACAAAAATAAAATAAAGAATAAAAATATATACAAGTTAATATAAAAAGGGGGGTTTTGAGATTATAGAATTGGAATTAAAATTAAATGAAATAAAGAAAGTGTAAAAACACATATACAAGGGTGGAACACAAGAAACAAAGATCAAAACTACAATCATATGTATGAAATCCAATTACAATTCCTATAGTTGATTATCTATGTCATGAGAAATAAGTTGACCATGTGAAACATTCGAAGCAAATGATTTCCCATATTTTACTTTCCTTGAATATTTAATCTAAGTGAAAGCACCTAAATTAAACCTATTGAACATGCAATCATAGTCTAGAAAACTAGCTAATCAAGAACACATTCAATGCATGAAGAACAAAGAAAGGATGTCAACCAAAGTGCACAACCTAGTATGAAAAAGTCCATCTATTTGCAATCCTCCTTAATTGATTTCGACTTTTGTCCAAAGCCTTTACTACTTAAATCTAGCACCAATTACATGCATATATCCTAAGTTGGCCATCAAAGAACACATACATATAAAAGTTTTCCATAATCCAAAATCAATTAAGCAATCTCACATAAGCAACATAAAAATCAACATAAAGAAATCACAATTTTTATTCAAACATAGAAATTGGGCTTAAACTTTGCCCTTAATGTTATTGTTAACTAGAAACAAATTCCTACGAAATTAAATAAGGAAAAAGAATGAATTACACCGTGAGTTGGAGATGGAGATGGAGTGCTTGAAACGTTGAAATCTTGAATCTTGGAAGCAAGCCTTCAAGGTGGACGATGGAGGATATGATATTCCCGGCTCCTTCTTCTTCTTCTTCTTCTTACTTGAAAACGCAGAATTTTGCAACTAGAGAATGGAGAGAAAAATGGAATGGAAATGGAGAGACAAAGAAGATGAAATGGATGAAGGAATGTTTTTAGAGTGAGAGGAGAAGGTGTTTATATAGGGAAGAAAAAGAAGAGTGAAATGATAAATGGAAGAAAAATAATGAAAGTGGTTTGTAAAATATGGAAAAGATGGAGTAATGATGAAATGAAAGCAAGGCATGAATGTGCAGAAGTATGGAAGTGATGATGATCTATTGGAGCAGAAAAATATATCCAAGGAAAAAGAGAAAAGCATCTAGCTTTCTTCATGTGGGTAGGAAACATGAACATGTGATGTTGAGCTGTTTTTTAGATCAGTTTCTGCCCCTTTATTCCTTCAATTATTTCTCCAACAAGCATTCCCAATTTCACTATGACCTCTTCATAAAAAATGTTCCATTATGAGTGTAGATCACCCTGGTAAAATTTCAGATTTTTATTCCATGTGGTTGGGCCGAAAATGCTGCTGGACCTCTTACAGGTCCAGTTTTCCAGTTTTGCTTCTGTAGAAAATTGGGCTGATTGTTTGAAGGCCTTCCACTCAACAAAAGTTCTTGCACTCTTCATAAGAAATGATCCTTGGGCTGTCTAGAATGGATCTGGAAAGTTTCAGCTCATTTGAAGTTCATTTGGTCCGGCGGCCGCTCCTTCTTCCTTGCTTGGCTTGGTTTCTCCTAGCCGGAGTAGGAAAATGTGTAAAATTGACATTTTAGTACATTTCCATTTTTCTCCACCATTTATAGGTAAGTGTGGACCTAATGCTCATTTCACCATCATTTACTCCAATGTACCTAAGAAAATAGAAATTGAGTTAAAAATCGATTCGTTAAGGAATTAACTAAGCAAAATGTGAGGAATTAACTATTAAAATACCACATTAAAATGCTCCTATCATGGAGGCCCGACATCAACGGTGGAGTGGTGGGCGCGGTGGCTTGATGGTGGAGGCCCGACAAACCGAACCCAAATTCAAACCTGAACCGGAAATTTTTGATCTGCAGACATGGAGAGAGAGAGAGAGAGAGAGAGAAATCGGTGAGGGGGAGGAGAGAGAAAATAGATCGAAGAGAGAGTCTGAGAGTTGAGATGTAATTTATTAATTAAAATAGGGGCAAAACTGTCAATAGATGTTAGATTGGGTAAATGGGGTTAAAAAACTCTTAGTGGAGTAAGTGGACAATTTTTAAACTGAAAATGGGTAAGTGGTCACGACCCCTATATATATATATATATTTTTTTTTTTTATTAAGATCACATGGTATCCTCAAAAAATTTCTAGATCCAGAGACTAATCTGTGTCTGGGGAGAACGCTTCATTCTTCCGACCACCAAGAATAGATTGAGATTTAACTCCAATCAACATCAATAATATTTGAACCTAGGTGTGAGGCGTACCACATCTGGAGGCTAGGCTTTTACGAACTTGACCACCTGTGGTGGTTGTGTTGTGTTAGAATTTGATTGTCATATTACTTGTGTTAGACCATATAAAAGTGTTACTTTTTTAAAATTCGGTCGTGACATTAATTCTTGAGTTATTAAACTAAACTATATGTCATCTTTACTCTAAAGTGAATGAAATTTGTAATGGCAGCCGAAAGAGAAGTAACCAAAGTACCAAAACAACCACAAGCCATGGAACCTAGCTATCTCATTGATCAATCTGTACCAATCTTTCATCATCCATAAAGAACCATTTATTCTCATGAAAACAAAGTCCCGCGGGCATTTACTTTCTCTTCAGCGGAAGTTGCAACCATAGTCTCAGGAATCGTGATCGAGATAAAGCTCATTAATGGAAAAATGTCGCCCTCTGTACCAGAAAACTGGAAAAGGCAAATGAAAATAAATATCGAACAAGTTCCAAGTCCCTCTCTTTAGTTTTCACTTTCATATTTGTTTTGTTTATAATGACGGGATCACATATTCCAAGTTAAACGCTCTTTTCTCTTTAATGAGAGAAAGCACTAATCCAGTTTGGCTCTTGCGCCCTTTTGACTAAAAACCAACAGACAGACCCCCACTTGTGACCAACAACTACAGTTAGTGAGAGCTAAAGGTGAATCCAGCTAAATCCCCAGTTGCCTTCGGTTGGAGGACTCACACGTAAGGGTAAAGAAAAAGCAAGAGTCTTTTGGAGTTTTGAGATGATGAGAGTAGAAGAATTTTAAACGACCAGGAATTTGTTTTGTTTAGAATAATAATCTATTACAGAAAAACACGCTTCCCCATTTGAGATAAAACACAATGAGTTGAAAAGATTTGATCTTTTTCGGTTACTGTTGAAAAGATGTGGTCTTTAGTTTCTTTGTCTCACCGAGTAAATATCTCTGAGGATAGAAACAAAGATTTGAGTAAGAAAACGAGAAGAACGCGGTTCCTGTTATAGAGGGAAAGAGATTGAGTTAAAAATAGTTGAACGGTTATGGAGTTTTAGCTTGGCCTTGACAGACCCAACACAGATTAAATTTCCTGAGAAACCGAATTGAGTAAATCTAGAGAGGACTCAAGATTTACACAGAGCGAGTAAAAGCTGGGGCCCACTATCCAGGGTTTATTGGTGTATATATAGAGCCTCCCCTCATGCTCTGTCTCACAGAAGAAGCAGAGAAGAAGAGCCATGAATAAGAAGCAGGGTGTGTCATTGTTATTGTTGCTTCTGCTCAGTGCAGTTCATGGAGCTAAGTCAAGCAATGGCTACATCTCTGCAGTGGGAGACCCAGGAATGAAGAGAGATGGGCTGAGAGTGGCCTTGGAAGCTTGGAACTTCTGCAATGAAGTTGGCGAAGAAGCACCTGGAATGGGTAGCCCAAGAGCAGCAGATTGCTTCGATATCATAGGTAGGCCTCAAAACCAAAATGGGTTTCGTTTTTTATGTTCTGTTATTGCTTTACACCACTTCAATTAGTAGCCATTGTTGATAGTCTACGATTTGTTTGATGAATGTTTGCTGGCCTTTTTTGCACTATTATTACATTCTGTGATGATGATTCTTGGTTTTGTTGTAATGGAGCAGATGGTACTCTCCAGCATAAGGTGAATGCTAGTGATAACAAACTCGGAGTGGGTATGCATTTCCCCGGGTTGAGCATCCATGATGAGAACAGTGTAGACATCTATGCAGCGAGGAAGGAGGAGCGTCTGGGGTGTTTGTGCCAAGTTTCGGATACTCCGAGACCGTGGCAATTTTGGATGATTATGTTAAAGAATGGAAACTTTGACACAGAGTCTGGTTTGTGTCCTTCGGATGGGAAAAGGGTTGGTCCTTTTTCGCAACCGGGAAGGTTTCCTTGCTTTGGAACTGGGTGTATGAACCAGCCCACTGTGAATCACCAAGAGACTCAGCTTTTGGGTGATGGCACAATGATTGGAGGCTTCAAGGGGACCTATGATTTGGGGTCTGATATTGGGGCTGGACTTGATGGAGTTTCTTTCTATGAGGTGGTTTGGCAGAAGAAACAGGGGGAAGGGAGTTGGATGTTCCATCACAAGCTCAAGACCTCGAAGAAGTACCCATGGCTGATGCTCTACCTCAGAGCTGATGCAACAAAAGGATTTTCTGGGGGCTATCACTATGATACAAGGGGAATGCTCAAAACTGTAAGTAGAAGTTTTGTGCTATATTTTAATTTCGAGTTGATTTCTGATTTGCTTTCTAATTAGCCAAAAACTGCAAGATTGTTTTGTTAGAAGTTGGTCTTATTGAAATATGCTTTCCTTGTTTTGAGCATGAACATCTGTTGTTTGACAAGTAATATAGGAACAAAGGTAAGGCCATAATTGGACGGCTAATTGCTTATAGTGTTGCGTTTTCATAATGTTAAAACGGACTTTGTCTTACAGGTGTAACCTTGTATAGTTACGGCCTTGAATAAGAACCCTTGAATAATTAATTTGGTAATCTGTCATGGTCCCTTTTGCATGAGTAGATTACTTATTCACTTTTTTAATAACGTTTCATACCAAACCCTTTTCAGAGTTGTTATTAACTTCCAATTCTGTACCGTCAGATCAGTGATATTACTTCTAATTCTGGACTGTTAGGCCAGTGACATGAGATGCTCTGATCTAGTGAAGGTCACACCTCTTAAGGCAATTGAATCAGATTTGGGTCAAGCCACGTTTTAGTAGTTTAATATCTTCATTTTGACATCAATTATACACCAAGAGGTCTTAAAGGCCTTAATCTTTGATCAGGCTCTGCATCTGTTTTCTCATACGTAGTCCATATTTCCTAGATTGCGTGAGTCATCTAATAGATGGTAACTCTTTAACCCTCGGTTTAATTAAAAATCAGGAAACAAGAGTTGGTATTGGCTGTGTTCAAGTCCTGCTATGTGTTTAAGATACTGACTTCTAATTGGAGGATCAACAAGTCACAATTTTAAGTTTTGTTTCAGCTTCCAGAGGGTCCAAATTTTAAGGTGAGGCTGACTTTGGATATCAAACAAGGAGGAGGACCCAAGAGCCAGTTTTACCTAATTGACATTGGTAGCTGTTGGAAGAACAATGGCCAGCCTTGCACTGGAGATGTCACCACCGATGTAACCAGATACACCGAGATGATCATAAACCCTGATACCCCTGCTTGGTGCAGCCCTAAAGCTCAGGGAAATTGCCCGCCATACCACATTACTCCAGATGACAGAAAAATCTACAAAAATGACACAGCTAATTTCCCATACGGTGCATATCACTACTACTGTGCTCCAGGGAATGCGAAATTTGTAGATAAAGATGTGGGGCCGTGCGATCGCTACAGTAACCCTCAGGCGCAAGAGATACTCCAGTTGCTTCCTCACCCCATATGGGGCGAGTATGGCTATCCAACTAAAAAAGGACAAGGTTGGATTGGTGACGCTAGAACTTGGGAGCTTGATGTTGGTGGACTATCAAGTAGACTCTACTACTATCAGGTAAGTTACATACCGTTAACTATCTAATCTTAGCAATGCAATCAATTAATAGTTTAATAGTTTTGTCAATGTGGTTGATCTTCCTTTCTGTTTTTGGTTTATATAGGATCCAGGCACGACTCCTGCTAGAAGGATATGGACATCACTCGATGTCGGTACCGAAATTTTTGTTAGTGACAAAGATGAAGTGGCCGAGTGGACTCTAAGCGACTTCGACGTCATTTTTACACCACCTCAAAAGTAGATCAAAACTCAAGATCTTTTACAGCAAAGCTTTTCCATCTTTTTAGTTGTTTTCCCATTTTTGTAGACTAGTCTTAGTGTAGAAGAAAACGGAGAGAACTGATCATTTAACTAATTGTGAAAATCCAGTTCTCAATCTCATAAAGAGATAATAAACAAAGGGTTAGATTTTTTCCGTCTCCAAATCGAGCTTTGATTTTCTCCGATGGCGATAGATGTTTGAAAAGAGAATGTGAACCGAACCGTACTGATGTGTTTGGTTAAGCTAGCATAGAAAAAGGGTGCCAGCAATGTGCATTGTGGGTTAAGTTTTGCATAATCTAAAGGAAGGTTGGTCGTATAAATCTGTGAGGAATTGGGTCGACCTCAAAAGCTGCCTTCTCCATTTGAAGGAAGAATCACCCACTACACTGCTTTACAACACATGAAGAGCTGGGGCATGTTGACAGAAGTGATGTATCTTATTCTCGGATGACAAACTGGGCGTGTTGACAAAATTGATCGATCTTATTCTCGGATGACAGAACTGGGTGGTGGGCAGCGAGTAGTTGCCTACAGCCTACTAGGTACTTGTAAAACGACATCATCTCTATTCTGAAAAAGGAGGAAAAGGACATACCATGTGGGGTGGTGGTGTGGAGGGTGGGCATCTAACCTAACTCTAAGCCTAAACAAGACTTGAGAGTCACGGGATCTGACAATCCTGTTTGGTTACTTATTTGGGATTCAGTTTTTATATTCTTGAGTTGGAACTTACGTCTGGCTCGTCAACTTTGACCCCAAGTTGAGATCGCAGTTTTGGTTGTGATGGAAATTTCAGTAATTTGGATTTGAGAAATTTTGATGAAGATTTCAGGTAGCAATTGAGGTGTCGAGAACTATTGGTACGCAAAAACTAATTTTAAATTTTTATAAATATCCCTTATAAGTTATAAGTCAAACTATTAATCCCACAAGTTTTAAATCACATGATGTGCTACTCTATAAAAACTAATTTTAAATTTTTATTAAATATCCCTTATAAGTCAAACTATTAATACCACAAGTTTTAAATCACATGATGTGGTACTCTATGTCAGTGTTCTAAAAATCTTTATGGGTGGCCGCACAAGCCTCTGCCTAGGCGTTAAGCAGCAATCAGCCACCAGTCTAGGCAACGCTTAGTCGGCCGGGTTTTAAAAAAAATTCAAATACTTCAAAATGACTTTTTATTTGTAAGCACTCATTATATGCTCAACTTTTTCTTTTTTCCTTTGTTGTCAATCAATTATACTATTAAGTATAATTTTTCAAATTTAATTTTCACTTTTTTTTTTTTGAAAGAAGGCAAAGCCAAATATATTGATCAAAAGCCAGAATGACCTTTACATACCCTTCCGCTGCCATCTATAGACAGACAAGAAGATGTGTTAGTACCCACAGTGGTACATAGAACTAGGTCACTCATTTGACAGTAAGTACATCGAGATAGAGTGAATCCTCCATCGGTACTACTCCGGAAGATTCGCTAAAGGCACAAAAAAGTGCGTAGGTCCCTAAGAAAATTAGGGAATTATTGAAGTAATAAAATTACTATCCTAGAGTTCCTTAAAAAAGGAAAATAAACTAGCTAATAAATAGCCCAAAGGAAAAAACAGAAACCCTAGGCCCAAAACGCTGATCCAGCCCTGTTCCACCTCCACCTCCCTATGCTGAGGAGGACGCACGCCGCAACCAGAGACTTGCCTCGACCGCACCGTATCGTCTCCGCCTACTTCAAGGACCGCCGCATACCACACCGCGCCACCACCGCAAAGTCAACAAAACGAATCGAGAAAGCACCAGACCCGATCCAAAAGAAAAGGATCCCTTGTGCCCCTAGAACGCCGACTGCACCCCGACGGTGAAACTGCATGGCCGCCGATGCCTGGAGCCAAACACCAGCCCGCACCGCCCCTTGACCCGGACGCCATGGCTCCCCACCACGGAGAAGCTTCGAAAACAAACAAAGCAAGATCTTGCTATCAGACTTCGAGCCACTGCAGATCCTAGAAGCCAGAGGACCCTAGACCATCAATACCCGTCCGGCATCCTCACAGCGACGCCGAGGCAAGCCCCACCGACGTGGAGTGCCACCGGACGAGAGAAACCTTGGCTAAATCTCGATCAAATTCCGAGAGCGTGCGGTGCGTTCCTGTCTGCGAGTCGTACGAGGTTGAACGATGACCCGATGCTTTAATTTTCACTTATTTATATGTGGTGTAGTAAAACTAAAATGAAATAAACATCCGCCTTGTGACTGCTTAATCCCGCCTAAGCGTGTAGGCACCTCAAGGTGGCAATTAAACATTGGTCTACTTTATTTGGAAGGTGTTTAAATGCCACAACATATGGTTTAAATTTGGTGCGGGTCAACTTGTGAATTTTGAGTGCCAACTGACCGAATGCTTTGCGTGATTCCCTATTACTTTCCCTTCCAATTGTGCGGTTTGGAAAATATCAAAGGAGATTTTCCAAACCTACACCAAAATATAATACACTCAGACTTTGAGTGATTATCTCTCATATATATATATATATATATATATATATATATATATATTTCAAGAACATTGTTTGGAGGAGGTCTTAAATAATTCTTAAAATCTCGAGTTTACATAATGATATAACATGATATATAGTGGTGGAACCACATTGGGGCCTAGTGTAGTTAGCTTATATCTATTTTGGTTTGATAATTTTACATGTGGCTGATCTATTAATGTAGTGGGTGCTGGTTTATTCCACAACATTGCAGTCTTGGGATTTATTTGTTGCATTTTTGTGGGTTTTCTTTTTTTTCTTTTAGTTTGAATATTTGTGTTCATATAAATATATAAATTATTTTTTTGGATATTGACACTATTTTAACTTTTGAATTATTTTTCAAAAACTATAATATAGTTATTGTTTTAGAAAATTTACAAGAAATCACTTTTTTTTTTCTAATTTTTTTTATTAAATATTGATATTTTATAAGTGCCCCACCTAAACGTAAATCCTAACTCCGCCACTAATAATACATATTGGTATTGCTTAAATTCTTTGTGCTAGCGATTGTCTTGCATGTTGTGAGAGACTTATTTGGAAGGAGGTCTTTGGTTCGAATAGTCAAAATCATTTGTGCTACTCTAGAACATGTTGATAAAGGCTATCACATACATATTTTTATAATAGAATTTGAATTATTCATTTCGATGACTTTAATGATGATTTTTTTTTGTTTACTCATATTTATTTAGGCTTGAAGCGGGCTACTCTTGGGTTACGCGGAAGGA
Organism: Rosa rugosa; assembly: GCF_958449725.1. Lineage (NCBI taxonomy): Eukaryota > Viridiplantae > Streptophyta > Magnoliopsida > Rosales > Rosaceae > Rosa > Rosa rugosa. The sequence goes on from NC_084826.1 coordinate 27,522,720, forward strand.
AGTCAATGTAATTCTATCAATTCATATGTTACTTTGTACTTATTTTATTTTTAAAGATTTTCACCGCTATTACATTTGACTACTTGGAATATAGAAAATTCTTCTATGCACCGCGGTGTAAGTGAACCAATAGATCTCAGTCGTTGATACTTATAAGAATTTTTTTTTTGTTATTAAAATATACTTGATGTTATCTGACCGTCCAATCCTGTTAGTGTAAGTGCACGTCACTGCACTGAATACTCTCTCTTAGAATATGTATGACTGAACATTTGTGTCATGAGATAATCATTAGGGAAAATGATCATTTACTCAATTTTAGCTTAAAAATTGCCCACTTGCTCCACTAACAGTTTTTTAACCCCGTTTACCCAAAACATTCTAAGAGATTATTTCCCTAATACCCAATTAATTCTTTTTTATTTATTTTTGAGTCTTTTTTTGCCCTCTCCTTCTTTCTCACTTAGAGGGACAAGTCATCCTCCACCTTGCCGGACTCCGGTGATCAGTGGCCGGGCGCCAACTCCGGTGACCGGAATCCGGCTACTGGACTGGTGTCAGGATTCCGGTGACTGAATTTATTGCCCCCCTACTAATACCCAGTAACCATATTATTGCCCCCCAGTAATCATATTATTGCCCCCCAATACTCATATTATTGCCTCTCAATAATCATATTATTGCCTCCCAAAATCATATTATTGCCGTCCAGTGAATTGTATAAACTCCCAAAACCAAAATGAATACACTACAGGCACAATTGATCAATTTATATGCATATTATTGCCCCGCAATAGACATGTATAACTACTCAATAAAACTTTTTTTTGCATTCTTCTTTCTTCTTTCCTTATAAGCCTTCTGTCAAATTTACTATAAAAAAAAAAAAATCAAACCACGCCGTCCAACAGAGTGACATCGTCTGAGCCCTGCCAGCGAAGCCCATACCCAATTCCGACGTGGAGCTTTGACCTTCCCGGAGTTGAAGCGCGACTGGGCGAGGTCGAGCTCGCGGACCTTGGCGCTGACGTGGTCGGCGAGGTCGCAGGTGGAGGAGACGTTGGAGAGGACGTGGTCGGCGTCGGACTTGACGATGTCGAGGACTTGGGAGGATTTCTGGAGATTGGAGATGTGCTTGTCGAGGTCGGAGCGCTGGGAGAGGAGGTGGTCGAGGTTGAGATCTAGGGCGCATTGGTAGGCTATGCACTCGTGGAGGAGGCGCGTCATGGATAAATGGCCGCCGGAGCTGCCATGGCTGAGAGAGAGAAAGAGAGGAGGGAGAAAACGCAGATCGGAGGGATAAGAGAGAGATAGATATGAGTGTAATTTATAAATTAAAATAAGGGCAATACTGTCAAACATTGTTGGATTGGGTAAATGGGGTTAAAAAACTCTTAGTGGAGTAAGTGGACAATTTTTAGTCTAAAATTGAGTAAGTGGTCACGGCCCCTAATCATTATTGATAATCATTATTTTGGTGTTAATAATAATTCAATTGCCTGAATAAGTTTGATCTTATTCACTACAAAATCAACTAAAATTTAGATAGACATATTAGATAACTAGCAATAAGAGAAGCTCAATTTAGGTCGAGTATCACTTGTGCTCTCGTTCCTCTTCTGCGAAGCCGCCACCAAGGCTAGGCCTTGGCTGATGCATTATACATCTCTGATCCTGCTTGGATTGCGTCAAGGGTGTCAGTCTTGGTTGATTATGGCACTGGCACCCACCATCTCCATCCTCAAGTACGAGTTGGTTCCTATGTAGTCAGGGTCAACAACATCATCGTCAGATCTGTCTCTTAAGACGGTAGCGGTGGTAGTTTTAGTTAGTTCCCATGATGATGTAAGAGCTGGAGCTCGGTTTCCTACGACTCTTAGATGTGGTGACTCCATAATTGGCACTATGGAGAATGGTGGTCTTAATCTTGGTGATGTTGGCACTAAGGTCTTCCTTGATGGATGGTTATGGCTTTCCTAGTAGGGGACGTGTGTTGTTGGTATGGATGGCACGGCGAGATGCGAGTGGCAGCGATGGACTGTGAGAGTTTTCTGATGAATGGGAGTTGATTGCTGGTGTTGGCCACCGCTTGGAGCCAAATTTTTTCCTCAGCGATGCGGTGACAACGACATTGAAAAACATCAAGGTGGCTGGTGTCAACTGTGGCCCCAGAATGGCTGATATGAGTGTAGCCAACGACTGCAGCGAGGCTATTGTAGGAGCAGTAAGCACTCGTTTAGGGTTTTTGCTATCAAGCTTGGTGATTTTGGGCCTCATTTCTTAAGGTGGTTTTTTGGGCTTACAAATGTGGTTGTACTACTGGGCCAACTTTTTTTATGTTTTACTTCAGGCTTCTAGGTAGGGCTGGGCACGGGTCAGGACGGGCCGGTTATAGGCTGATACCGAGCCCGGTACCGGAAATATTTTTCGGGACGGGACGGGACGGGACGGGCCTTGGTTTTTTTGAATATGGTACCGACGGTACCGAAACCGAACGGGATCGGATCGGGCCCGGGCCCATTTCGGGATCCCAGACTCCCTTGTTTTTTCCTATCACTTGATTCACTTAAGGATATCTGGTTTTCCAGATTTCACTCATCCCAGAATGCAAATACATATTTCTAGCAGTCCTAGCACTACAGCCTACAAATCTACAATGTTGACACATTCAATTGTCTTAAAACAAATCAAAATGAAGCACATTTGGCCATTTGCCATGAAAAGAAGAAAAGAAGAATGACAAGTTGACAACAATCACAACATGTCAATATCTGCACATGACAAAATATCAAGTCAAAAAACTGCAACTGATTTAATTGTAGATCCCATTCATTTCATTGATCTCAGTATGCAGCCCTGCAAGTGCAAGAACCTAACAAACTAGCTCCACTAGTACCCAAATTTGATAACAAATCAAACTGTACTAAGGCTATTGTCTTGGTGCTGCACAGGAGGAGAATGATTGCTACAAAAAATGCAGTTATGCACTAAAACAGTAAAACAATAGAACCTGCAAATTTGACACACTTGCACAGTTGCACTATTTCACAATCTAATATGAGTAATATCAAATTATCAACTAATCAACACTTCAACACAATGAAAGACCAAGCAAATCAGAAACGAATCAACTCAAAGTTTTGCAGAAGTGCAGATAACAATGCAGAACTGCAGAACTCAAAGTCTAAAACACAACAACACAAGTACACAACAGTGACAACACAACCATTATCAAACTCACAAGGTGCAAACTGAACTAGTCAATAGAAATAGGGGCTGCAGCCTTTCCCTTCGATTTTGCCCTTGGGATTGTTGGACCACTTGGACGTGTGTTCCTGCTTGATGCACTGCTCTCATAATCTAACCAAATACCAGAAAAATAAAAGTAAGCACTCGAAGTTGTTCAGCACTTGCAAGAACACAGAAAAAAAAAATTAAAATGCAAACTGATCAAGTACCTAATTCAGCTTGTTCATAGAACTCGGTGTTTTCAATGGAAGGCTCCTCATCTACCACTTGAGCAATATCATCTCCCAACAACCAATTCTGCATGCATATTAAACCCTCCACTGATTTAGGAGTCAATGAACTCCTAAATGTATCAATCACTCTGCCTCCGGTGCTAAAAGAAGACTCTGATGCTACTGTGGATGTTTGAATGGCAAGTACATCTCTTGCTATTGCTGCCATAACAGGGAACTTAGGACCATTTATCTTCCACCAACACAATATGTCGAAATCCTCTTCCTCATCATCAACAAATTCAAGGGGAGCATTCAAATACTGATCCACTTCATGTACCATGACAGCCTCATCACTCTCTTGGACCACCTTTTTCCAATTGTTTAGCATCTGACCCCTCACACCTTTCCTAGGATTACTTCGGCTACTAGTGATTGTGCTGCTTGAACTTGTAGGGCTTGGATGCCTGCGCATATGTCTGCCACCATCTACTGTTGGTGCATACTAAGAAGCAATAAGACAAAAAATTATGCATTAATACTTAGAACAAACTAAGACACAAAAAGATGAAAAGTAAAAACATAAACAACCTCGAAACAAAGTGTAAAATCATCAAAGTTCGAGTTGTACCTCATCGTATAGTGCCATCAATAGAGATTTAATCTCATCAGTTCTATGTTGCACATCAAAGTCATCCAAACCCTCTTCCTTCAAGGAATGTGTGTAATTCCTAAGCTTGAACATTGCATCGAGTACAAGTCCGATAATAACCAAGTGGTTGAGGTCTTGAAAGCTGCCATAGTATTTCAAAAACCTAGATTTCATATTTGCAGCCATATCGGTTAAAACCTTTTCTGTATCGGAACCAGTTGCTATCTCAGGTTCAAGGAATAGGCTGTTGATGTTTTTCTCCATTGTTACGACATCATGAAATGTCGTATGCACAGTTGGATGCAAGCTTGCACTAACTCGCAGCGTCACGTCGTAAAAAACTCTAAGTAGATCAACAAAAATCTCAGCCTTTTCCCAATCTGATTTTGCAGGTGGTCCAACTCTGTTTCTCTTGTTAGTACTAGGAATCAGATTGCCCTCCTCATCATACTCCTCTTCTGGTTCCTTAAAATAATCTAGATACAGCTGATCCTCATCTTCCTCCATCCTAACAAAAGTTTTCTTGAATTTTAAGGCTGCCTCCAACATTAGATAAGTTGAATTCCATCTTGTTGGGACATCAAGACAAACCAGCCCTTTAAGAGGAAGCTTTACCCTTTCCACAGCTTTTCGAAAACTATCTAGTCGATTAGGTGAAGACCTAACATACTTGACAACATTCCTAATGGCTAAAACACTCTTTTGCAGCCTCTTCAAGCCATGTCCCACAATCAGATTGGTTATGTGGGCTGTGCATCTCACATGCATGTATTTACCACCTAAAACTGGTTTGTAACCTTCAGATTTGTTCATCTTTGATATAAGCCACTGTAAAGCTGACTTATTGGCAGATGCATTATCGACAGTGATGGTTAAAACTCTCTCAATCTCCCACTGCAGTAAACATGACTCTATAAGCCTGCCTATGGTTGCCCCTTGATGATTTTGGATAACACAAAAGTTTATAACCCTCTTGTGCATTTTCCAATCAACATCAACGAAATGGGCAGTAAGCACCATATAGTTAATGTTTTGCACACTAGTCCAAGTGTCCGTTGTAAGACACACCCTGTAAGCCTTCAAAATCTTGATTAATTCTTTTTTCTGTGCATCATACATTCTTAGAAAGTTTGTAACTAGTTTCCTACGAGAGGGTACTTTAAACAGAGGGCACACTCTAGTACAAAACCGATTAAAACCTTTCTTCTCAACAAAGGTAAAGGGCAACTCATCTATGACAATCATTTCTACACAAGCTTCTAGATAGTCATCTTGATCATAAGCTACTGCAGTTAGCTTGTTTCCCTGAGACTTATCACCTACAAGAACCCTCTGAGTCTTGCTAATATTAGGTGGATAGTACCTACAAAATTGATTAATATGCCTAATCATCCCCGAAGTCCCATTCTTAGAACTATCCACTGCAAAGTCTCCAATTTTCCCTCTAGGACAGTAAATACAGTGAGCTCTTTTTTTAACAATGTCTATCTCATTCCCTTCAGCATCTTTACCCTTCTCAATCTTGTCATACTCCTTAAAATGTTCCCAAACAAAACTACGTTTAGCAGAACTAACCGGATTAGCAGAATCACTTGGAGTTGCAGAACCTGCTTGAGTTGCAGGAGCTTCATCATTTACAGGAGCTTGCTGGCTTGAAGTGGCTGGAGCTTCAATTTGAAGAGGAGCAGAAGGTGAGGTTGCAGTTGAAGAATCTTCAAGCCCTGAAGCAGTTGGATGAGGCCGAGCAACTGGTTTCTTCCCCCTAGCCATGGAAATTGGAATCGAAGAATTGGTTGAAATTGGTCAGTTTAGGAGAAAGTGTAAGAATGGGGTAAGAGATGAGATTGGGGATTTCGGAGAAGAGAAGAAGTGAAGAATGAAAAAAGAGAAAATGGATGAATTGGGGATGGATTCGGAGAAGAGAAGAAGTGAAGAATGGAAGAAGAGAAAATGGATGAATTGGGGAATTAGGGATTGGGTCGAATGGATTCGGAGAAGAGAATAGGGAATTAGGGATTGGGTCGAATGGATTCGGAGAAGAGAATAGGGAATTAGGGATTAGGTCGAATGGATGAATGGTCGATATGATCGATAGTTCATACTTCATAGTTAATATCGAGATCGTGTGCATTCAGTCCTACATGAAACCATTCGTAGGACTAATCAGATACAGCCACATCATCAAACGGGACGGGACGGGATTAAACGGGACCGTTATGGTTAGAACCGGTACCGGGCCCGATTTCTCATAACGGGACGGGTTCGGGTCGGGACCTACATTTTTCAAAATTCATCCCGTACCGTCCCGCCAATTTTCGGGCCGGGATCGGGACGGGATCGGGATATCGATTTCAGGTGCCCAGCCCTACTTCTAGGCTTGTAGGCATCCCCAGGGAAGCCCCCCTCTGCATAAGGTGTCTTGTGAGTCAAGAATAACTCGGGGTTTGAATTTAAGCTAGTCGGTTTAAACTTTGGTAGTGTCAGGTTATATAGCTAATTGAAGAACACTATTATCCAAGGCATCTTTACTTAGGAGTTCTAGGTTTTTAGGGTCTCTCGGCAGTAACTTAATTCTGACGTACCCACTATTGGTTATTAGGTATTATTTGACCTATTTAATGGATTAACACCCAAAAAAAAAAACCAAACAAACTAGCAATGTTAACAACAGGCTTATCTCTGTAAAAATAACAGCATTTGTTACGACATACCATTTGACGTGAAAGGTGTTACAAATGATATTACCTATTAATATGCTATGAATAGTTGGGTAATGTCAAATTTATCAATTTTCTCAATTATTTGGATCACACAAAATCCTTAGATGTCTACTACTGTAGTCTAACTTGTTTATTAGTTGTATCAAAAAGTATACCTTCCATGAGCAACAATGTGGAGGAAATAGATTTTATCAAAATCGACCATTGGATGTTATCATAATAAGAAGAAATGATCATGGTCAAAATTTCAGCAATTTTCGTCATTATTTGGGTCTCGATTTACTAGGTCAATCCTAAGCCCTAAGGGCATCTCCAACAGACTACTTATTTCAAAATAAATGTAATATTTAGCTAATTTTAGGCTAAAATTCTACTCCAGCAGCATACCTAAGAGCATTTTTAGCAGACTCTCCATTGTGGCTCCTTAACTATTTTGGAGAGTATGTTTAGTTTTTTATCTATTTTAGCAGCTGCACCAGACTCCTAAGTGGCTCTCTATTATAACTTTTAGCTATCTCACTTCTAAATATAGAGAGTGGGATGAGGCTCTCTATAATTTAAAACATTCCTTTTAAGTTATTTTATGTAATTTATAAATACATTTAAACTATTTAATATTCATTTAAAAATAATATAAATTTAAAACTAGCTAAAATAGAGAGCATTGATGCATACATAATTTTAAAGTGGCTAGCTAAAATGATTTTTTAGCTACTTTAGCTAAAATTTGACTAAAAAATAATAGCATTGCTAAAGATGCTCTAAACAAAAGTTAAATATAACTTTTGCTAAATTCTCTAGCTATATTTAGCTAGAGGTGAGAGATAATTTAACTAAAACCTAAATTTAACTTGGGCTTTAGGTATTCTGCTGGAGCATAACTTAATAGCTAACAAGTTATATTTCACTTTTAGCTATTTTTAGTATGAATATAAGTATCCCTGTTGGAGATGCTCTAAGTACCACATAAAACTAAAATGCTCATAACCTCTCATTCGCAACTTATTTTTTCGATCTGTCAGTTCTCACACTCTCATGGATATGAGCTATATAGTCTAATATAAAAATTTTGGGAAGTTTATCTCTTCGTGATTCAGCTCCCCTTAGGGAAGTAGAAGCGTATAAATCCTTATATGTCTACTACTGTAGTCTAGCTTATTTATTAGTTGTATCAAAAAGTATACATTCCATGAGCCACAATGTGGAGGAAATAGACTTTATCAAAATCGACTGTTAGATGTTATCAAATGATCATGGTCAAAATTTTAGCTATTTTTGTCGTTATTTGGGTCTCGGTCTACTAAGTCAACTATAAACCCTAAATACCACATAATACTAAAATGCACATAACCGCTCATTCGCAACTTATTTTTTCAATCTGTCAGCTCTCACACTCTCGTGGGTATGAGCTACATAACTTAATGTAAAAGTTTCGGGAAGTTTATCTCTTCGTGATTCAGCCTCCCTTAGGTAAGTAGAAGCGTATGAAGGGTTGACCACTTTATTTGATGTCAAAACAATGGCGGATCAGAATAATTTTTTTACACGGTACCTACTAATACACTATAAATAGATGAGTAATGTCAAATATATCGATTTCCAATTTCGATTATTTAGATTGCAAAAAATGCTTACATGCCTACTAAAGTAATCCAACTTATTTATATGTAAAAGTATACATTCCATGACAAACAAGGTGGAGGAAATAGAATACATTCAGATATTATCATGGCATAAAGAAATGGTTATGGTCAAAATTTCAAATTTTTTCCTCGTCATTTGGTTCTCGATCTACGTGGTCAACTGCAACCCTAAATACACATAAAACTAATATGCACATAACCACTTACACAAAATTCTTATATGCCTACTAATGTTGTCTACCATGTGTTATTTGTTGTAAGAAAAAGTATAACTTCCAAAATGAACAATGTGAATGAAATGGAGTTTGGAAAATTCGACCGTTAGATGTTATAAGGAGGGGAAATATGACTATGGTAAAAAATTTACATGTTTCCGTTATCATTTCGGCGGCCTCAATTTACATGATCACCCTAAATTCTAAAACTCTTATTGTTTTTTCTCTTATTATAAAAATGACACTCTTTTAATATAATGTAATATATCTGTATATTAAATTTTTTTTACACGGTTATAACAAACTAAATTAAAATTTTTTAAAAAGTCCAACAACTTAATAAATTTTGTACCAAAAGAACAGTAACTCCAAATTAATTGCATCCCATGTGGCTCGAACCTGTGTAGCCAACAAAGTGCTAGTTGGCTTCACCACCATGCTAACCAAACTCTCCTCATCCAATTGACCATCTCCTGCCGCCTCAAACATTGACAAGTTTATGGCCCTTGTCTTTGTACTTGGAAGAAGCGAGGAAAGAGCGAAACCTAAGTCACCCATGGAAGCAACATCGCCGAATTGAAGCAAGGTTGAATCGGGTGTTAACTACGACAGCCAAGGAAGTTAGCCAGCAGTAGAAAACAATAATTTAGATATTTTGGAGGAGACACACGAAAGCGGCCAAAGATTCAGACTATGGTCGAAGCCAATTACAAAGGTTCGGAGGAAGATGAGTCATGAGACCCTTTAATTCAAGGAGGTGATTGGAGCTACTTATCCAAGAATCAGACGGTTCTTCCACATAGCTTCTGGGTTTGTCATTCTCCGAGTTCTCATTCAACGTCAACCGATGTGTGGGTGTCAGTCTGCACTTTGCGAGTTTCAGATATGTATCTCACTATCTCAGTGCCTTCCTCTTCGAGACCACGACTAAAATGCTGATTGGCACGTGCGAGGGATGGCGCCGTTGTATATGGTTTTTTACCCAGTGTTAAATGACCACTTCACCCCTCCGTTGAGAGGGATATGGGCGGATGGCGCCATAGTAAAGAGTTTTTTACCCACTGTAACTACCTTGTCTTTTGTGGAATATTTAATGACCATTTTGCTCCTTCGTTAACGTTGGTTTGGGGCGCGCGCATTCCAGAAATTGCCCTAAAAGAAATACAAAGCAAATTATTTAAGAAAAGTAAAGTCAACTGAAATTTCCTTAACAATGTTCTAGTTTAAGAACAAATTTCTGGTCTTATTTTAATGATGATACTGTGAGTAATTATTTGATGTTGCATCCTAAAAGGTATCCATACGAGAAAACAAATATTGTTTTAATCAGGCATGGAACTGATTGAGATGGGTAATTACTGATTTTTAGGTTTTTTACTAATAAGAGAATTAGACAAAATTAACAACATGGATGAGAAAGTTCAGAAACCTTCTTATGATAATGTTTTAATGTGATATGCGAGAAATTGATCACAAACAGAGTCACTAGATTACATTTTAAGACGCGAAAATGTCCAAATGAGCTTTATTTTACTGTTAATAAGATGTTTGAGTACAACATCAGTCACAACTTAAACTCACATTTGTGCTGGAGATCATCTTTCTCCTTCTTATATATGGCTGGCTTACAAATTCATATTGCAGCAATTTTACATGCCAGTCGTACAATAAGAGAACTGAACTGACATATCATCGAAAGCAGGATGTTGAAATCAATTTGCCTTGCGTTTAAGCACAATAAGGATGTCCACTACCTTCCCTGACTCAAATGCGGAGTGCTGCTCTTCAACTTTCTTGTGAAACAAGTCGAAGAGCTCATCTAAGATTTCTTCTCCGAAATGCTGCTTGAAGAGTCCCTCCATGACAGCTCTCGTATGAGATGCAATGAGTTTGCTATTTTTTGAAATAGTATCTTGTTCCATCACAGTAGGTAAGTGTTCCATTATGTCTATGCTAAAACATCCATTTCGTTCTACAGCAGCTTCCAGTTCTTGGGGACACACATAGTATATAGGCACATTAAATGAATCTATTTTCTCCTCGCTGACTACTCCCTGCATAATTAAAGTAAGAAAACACATGTATAGCTACGATGAAAAATGTCTACTCAATTCTGCAAGTACTTGATCAGTTCTGAATGCTTACCTTCCTAGTCATGTCAATGAGGCAAGATCCTAAAATTTGATAAATGATATTTGCCCGAGAATGAGCAGGTGGTGTATCAGCTGGGTAGCCATGAGTAGTAATTACCATCAGTCCTCCATGTACTGTCTCTTGTGCCCTGGCATGCAGAAAGCACTCCATGTCCTCAGCATATTGCGCTTCGTAAGCCCTCACTACTTCATCTGTGGAGTCTAAGTAATGTATTCGCCCTTTATTCCAAGCAAGGGAGTTGCTGTCTGTTACATCTTTTGGTACTCTAGAAAGCCAATGAAGGGAAATAGAAGAGTGAAAAAAGTGGATAGAAGCATCGGGGAGTATTCGACCATAGAAAGAACCAGGCAAACCCGCAGCATAGTATTGCCTATTCTGAGGGAGGGAATTGAAGAGCATGTTGAAGTCATTTGAGGTATGATCATTAAAGAAGACTTGAAATTCAGGGATTTGACAATTCAGTCCTCGGCTTTGATACTTGAATAGAACAGCTTCAAGTATATTTTCAACCGCCAAAAATGTATTGGGCCCAACTGAGCAACCCAAATCTGCAATGTGAAAGGAGTTGGCAGATGAAAATGTTTCAATGTCAAGCTTTTCTGCAATTGCCTTATTTAGAAGTTCTTTGGCAGCATCAATTACTCCTTTCTGAAAACGCAGGTATGATATTGAATGATTATATTGATTAAAGCAGTCACCAAATTCAAATTGAAATGAAAGCCTTGTTCAGGTTTTAAGGTTTGAATACATCAAATGTCAGTCTTAGTTGACTATGAGAATTAAAAGTCAGTGGAAACTTGATTGCTAGCTAGGGAAAAATGGTGGAGAAGAGTTTAAACTATGATTTTCTTCCATGCTATCTGTAGAAATTGGAATAGATTTATAAAAAAGACCAATTTTTTGTTTTACATCTACAAATCCAACTGAAAACTACGATTGTTTGCTACGCATAGTGAAGGGTACTATAGGAGGCGAGTAATTCTTATAGTAAACTATGAACTGCATGCACCCATTAAAGGTTACTGTTACTAGAGTTCAAAGAAAAACCTGGTAGATGGAGTTCTTGGCATAGTTGCTGGGGCCATCTCCACCTTTCATTGGATAGGCTTCAGAGCATTTACCAGTTTCCTCTGCTGCCATCTTTGTTCCTCTGTTCCGCTACGTCTCTGTCTCTCTTTGTATACTAGTTAGAGATCCCACGCTTTGCTGCGGGTAGTATAAATGCATTCAAGTTGTATAACAATTGTAAATTGTTTTTTTTTCCTATCTGAACTAACAACTAACAAAAATTAAACGAAAAGAAAAGGATTCAAATAAGCAAACCAATTCAAAACAAAATAGAAAAGAAACCAAACCAAAATCATTCGCATATGGTAAATATTCTCCTTCACTTCTAGATTACTCTTTGATATAAAAAAAACTTCTAGATTACTCTGTCTCACATCTCACTTCACATTCAGTGAAGATATCAGTTCTCTTTAACCGATCCAATCGTTCATAGGTGAAAATTTTCAAGTTAGGCACCTTCCCTTCCAAGCTCTTTAAAACCTCTGATAGTGTTTTGCAATCTAATGACTCTTGTTGATTGTGTGTAGTCCATGATGGGTAAGCACACGGTTTCTTTGAAACTGGTTCATCACACTGAATGTCCAATCCAACAACAAGGCGAGGACAAAATATTCATCATGGCACTGCGTTTGAGGTCATTATAGATGAAATTTATTTTCTTGATCTTCTCTGTTATCAGTATCAGTAGTACAATTAAGAGTGGTACCTCAACTGTGTGTGGTTGTTGGGTCTTCAATCATGCTGCAAGTAGTTGAGAAGCTACAAATACATTGTTTAGCTGCCTACACACTTGAGTTATTTCCTCTTGGACTATTGGAATCTGTTCGAGTGGGATTTCAACTCCAAGATTGAATACCCAATCAAGGCAACAAATATTAGCAAATCAATCACACAATCTTGTAACGAAAAGGAAAAAAACAAAGGAGAAACTATGAATGCGAAGGTCAGTAACATATAGAACCTATTTTTGCATAGACAAATCCTACAGTGCTCAATGCTCTACAACTCAAAGTAGGGCATACAAAATTTTCATAGTAACATCTGATGATATAAGAAGTGAAATTATTAATGACAGAGGCCAAGCCAAGTAGGGCATTATCAAACCACACTTATCAGAGCCACCTATTGTGAGCTGGAAGCCTTCCAAGGTAAAATGAACCAAACCTATGACTGCCTATGAGCTATAAGTCTATAACCCCCTTGATAATGAGACTCTGTACATTGGACCAGTAGTCAAGTAGTCAGGTTTCAAAAGTGAACACTTAATACCGTCTAGTAATTTCTTAACCCAAAATCAATCTCCACAAATCTAACTCACATAGAAATCATAGCATATAAGAATTTAAAGTTCACTAATCATTTAGCAAAAGCTAGAGCTCTGGCATATTGTTGAAATCAAATCAATTCAAGTTAGTCGTGTATTTCAATCTGCAGGTTTATTTTAAAGCAAACATAAATAGAGTGTCAAGGTCTCAAGTATTTTCCCAAAATCACAACATTAGTAAATGAAAGCAATGAGAAAACCTAGAAATAATGAATGGTTCATTGAAACAGACAAAAAGATTATACAAGTTATTGAAATTGATTAGCAGCTAATCAAATTCAAAATTGCAAAGCATCATCCAGAAAAATCACCAAGCAGGAAATGCTTTCAGTCTTTATAAAAGCCAATGTTTACTAAAGCATACAAATAGCATTCCTCATGGTTGTTCACTGCTTGACCATGTAAGGAATATAAATAGTAATTGATCACAGAACTCTGCACAAACGCATTCTAAACTTGCATTAAATATATTCATGTATTTTCATTCTGAGTCTTGGCATATGCTTACAGTAACTTAAACTTGGCCTACAGCAACAATTAGAATAGAATCATTACTCAACTTCTTAGTGGTTGATCCTATATTCCTGTTAGTTCCGTTTGTTTTTTTTTTTTTTTAATTATATTGTATAGTCTAAATTCAAATATATTGTAATGCAAGTTGTTATGTTTGTTTAGATAATGAAGAAGGGGCAATCCTAAAAGTACCAGTTCCGAATGTCAAAGATGTATTTGGTTTGAACAAATGACATAATTGCAGAGCTAACGGTAAATTGAACATGGTAACAGATGTGAACTATTAGGATCGCCACAGACATTAAACATTTTCAAAGCAATAAACTTTCACATTCGCAGCCAAAGTAACCAAAATCACCTGCTTGTGAAGATTCGGGGGATCAGAATTTACAGATGGTTCAAATAGCAGAGAAAGAATCTTCCAATCAAACTCAAAATGAACCAAAATCATTAGACCAAACACCAGAAAGAACACTGATTTCCCAGCCCAGAAAAACCTTCACATCAATATCAATGAAAGAGTAGGAACCGCAAAAAAACCAACTTGAGATGAATCAATTATTAGAAACATAAACAACAAATCAGATTCTCACAAATACCTTCCCCTTGTTTTCTTTTAAGCAAGAGCTTCCCGTCTCTCTCTTCCCCCGTTGTTGAGCGAACAACAAAATCCCAAAAGAAAAAAGGTTTTATCAGGTATAATGTCATCGGTGGCTGAGCATCATCTGGAACTGTACAAGTGTAGACTTATCGGTGTAGATAGAGGCCTTCCGATAGAAGATTACATAGTACTTTCTTGTAGGCCTGAGATCGGGTCGGTTCCTGTTTAAAATGTGCGGAACCGAAAAAAAAAATTAAACCCTTTAGAATAAGTGCACCCGTAGTCAAGAAAATGCAAAGTCGAGAAGTCAAGAATTCGATCAATCAAGTTACTATTCACTGCCACTGGACATAGGTCTGCACCCGTTTTTTTCTTGCCCGGTCAATACTGTTCACTTTTCACTGTTCATATCGACTGTTCACCAGCGGATTTCACTGTTCACTTTACTGCTTTAAATGTACTGTTCATCAGAATTTTAAACATTTTTTTAAAAATAAAATATATTTAATGATAATAATGGATAATTGTGTGCTTTGAATTTATCTTGTATTATGTTTATTATGTGCTATGATTTTGAATGTAAGGTGTGTGTTTTAATACGTGGAATTTCCAAATACAACTTTTATTTCATTAAATTGTCACTTACATAAATGAAAAATTAGGAAAAAGTACAATACAATTAAAAACATGCATAATAACCTAATTATTCAAATCATAATCCTCATCCTCTCTAGAAATCCAATTTGTGTTTGAAAGCTCATCATTAGGGTTAGGGTTGGTGGACTCACCCGTAGAGAAATGTGAAAATTGTGGTTGTGTAGGATATCCCCCGGGGTAAGGTGGTTGCGGATAGTATCCACCTGAGTAAGGGGGTTGTGGGAATCCACCGGTGAAGGGAGGTGGTGGGAATCCACCGGTTAAGGGAGGTTGTGGGAATGTATCGGGGTAAGGTGGTTGTGGGTATGCACCGGGGTAAGGAGGTTGTGGGTATGCACCACCAACATTTGGTTGTGGGAATGCACCACCAAAATTGGGTTGCGGATAGTATCCACCAATAGAAGGTGGCGGCTGCTCGTCAAGATCTTCTTTCTCCGCTATCTTCTTTTGTTTTCTTGACCAATAACGCTTTTTATTTGGGGTCATTTTACTTGTATCAATCTCCATAATACGCTCTTCCCTCTCTTTAATACGCTCTTCCCTCTCTTTAATTCGATCTTGCCTTTCTTGAAATAGGAGTTGCTCTTTTCGCATTTCGATTTGCAAGAGGATACATGCTCTTTTCTCTTCCTCTTGGAGACTTCGAGCGAATTCGTCATCGAGTTTTTTCTTGCCCTTCGTTGCCTCTATTTGGTTGTTCGCTATACTCTCGAGACTGCTTGAGTAAGGACTTCCTTCTTTCGCTGCCTTCTTGGCTTTCCGGATTGCTTCTTTCGCAGTATTCCTTCCTTGAGGCCTCACATTAGGATTTGCAGTTTCACCTGCAATTACCTCATCTACATCCATGTCCAAGTTGATGGGGGAATTTTCAGCAATTGGTTGTGTGTGCGTATATTGACTTCCTACATTTGATGTTCCTCCGGATGTATGGCTAAGGATGTCTTTAAATTGTGCAAAGCCCTCCACAACAGCGTAACTATCAAAACTCTGAAACATGTGTCTTTTGGTCTTCCCTTTTTTCTTCATCCCGTTATGCCACAATTTCTGTGCTTCATCTTGCTACGTAATTTAAAAAAAAAAACAATAACAAATGCAATTAGTACAAATATAAATATCGTTGTAATTACATCATTATTTATCAACTAATTATTTTAATTATAACGAAAAAAAATTATTACAATTAAAACGAGTTTATAATTACTACATTATTTATCATGTAATATTTTACTATAATGTATCAACAAATTAAATGATTTATCAAAAAATATAAAGGTCATAATTTTAATAAGAAAGTATCTCGCCGTTTTACAATAAAAATCAATAAGTACAAATATAAATATCGTTGTAATTACATCATTATTTACCAACTAATTATTTTAATTATAACGAAAAATAATTTTTACAATTAAAACGATATTATAATTACTACATTATTTATCATGTAATATTTTACTATAATGTATCAACAAATTAAATGATTTATCAACAAATACATACCTTATCAACCGCATTCGAACCGCTAGCTCTTGTACCAATTTTTCGCTTGCCTTAATGCACAATGCCACTCAAAGAGTTCAACCTTCAAAATTTTCCACCTTCCCTGCAAAGATTGGGTTGATCGGCTCTGCGGCCAATTTGCGTCAAAATGTCGCTTCACGCGCATCCATAAGTCGTTTTTTTTTCTGATTTGTGCCCACAGCCGGACATTGGCTTACAACTTTCCAAGACTTGCACAATTGAACATCTTCCTCATCCGTCCATCTCCTTTTATCTTGAGTATCTTCACTTTGATCTCCCTCTTGTCCAGCCACTGGATGTGTGTTTCCCCTTTGTTTGGCCATATTGGATAATGAAAATTTTGGATGATGAGAGCTATATGAAGAGGAGGAAGGTGTAACTATGAAATCAGATTTTTTGGGTGTGAGATGTTAGAAAAAATTGTAGGTATTTATAGAAAAATTTTTACAATTTTTTAATTTTTTTTTGTTACCGTTTCTAACCGTTAAAACCCAATATATGCATATTAATTCCATGACCGTCAGATCTCAACATTAATTGAAACCAACGGCCCAGATTAAAGGACCGTTGGTTTCAAATTTTCCTCTCCTACAACGGCTGCATGCCACGTGTCCCACTCTGCACCGCTAGGCGTCAAAAAATTTGGCAGACACGGTTTGCCAGCTGCCTCTCCCTCATTCGTCCGTGTGCTCCACAAACCCTCCCAACCGCGTCTGTCGCTATTCCTTTTTTCTTGACGTCAGCCACGTTCTTCTCAATTCTGATGTGGCAGCTGCCAGCTGGGCAAGCCGGGTCATAGTTTTAGTCACAGGCTTGACTAATTCTTTGCCCTTGGTCATGCAAAGCCAACTCTTGGCTGGGGAAGTTTGGGTCGGTGGAAGCTGAAAATAGCTTTAGCTGGGCAACACATCATCATTTCTAAGTCCATGCCCGGTCAAGTGCAAAACGCTGCACTTGCTCTTATAATCAGTTCGGTTATGAAGTCAAATATGTTGGAACCGTTTTGAGACCGAACCGACTCTAAACGGTTCGGTTCCTTAAGAACTTGTTCTAACTGCCTGGAACCGTTTCATTTATCATTGAAAATTACTGATTCACTGGCATAAAAAGTTTCAAAGTTCAAGTCATATCAGAAATACAAATTTGTTCACATTGAAGTTAAGTTACAGCCATTTCAAACATCAAAGTTCAAACTCAAGTACTTAACAAATTGAAAACTTAACAAATAGCACAGAAAAGACATTAAGTTCAATTCATGATTTGAATCTTGAAGTAGCAATGCAGCTGGAGATCTCCAAGGCAACAAGCATATGTCCAACTTCAATATTTCCTGGCCTGAAATCAAGACGACAAGCAATATTGTTATGAACAACTCACTACGCCAATAATATGATCAGACGACAGTTTTTCACTGTCGTCTGATACCCCTCTTTGCTGTTGACTGAGTGAGAGCCGTCTGATGGAGGTATCAGACAATAGCGAGATTCTGTCGTCTGAAGAAAATTTGGACAAGAGCAAGAACTAACAAGGCTGTTGTCTGAACACCAGAAAAGACAACAGACCTCCTAAATAGTTGTTGTCCAAAGTGAATAAAGTCATCAGAATGTAAACAAAATGATCTTCTGAGGTCATTTAGGACAACATTTTTCTCATAGTAAAATGTTGTTTGTAGTCAACTCAAACAACATCTTTCTAGATTTTGCAGTTATTGAAGTTTATTTTCAACCATGGTTTTGCTACTATGATGTACTGCTTGTTGAAGTGAGACAATGTTTAATTTGTATACTATGTTGTTTTGCTTTTGGTCAAACAATAGCATATTTGTAGTTTGGGCACTATGATGTAGTGGTTAATGAAGTGAGACAACAGAATATGTACCTTTAACATTGTGTTTTACAATGTTGGGCAATAGAACCAGTGTAAAAGATGTTGTTTGTTATGTTGTATAGACAACAGTTTTTTCACTTGAATTTTTTGTGCTCAATTGTCAGACAATGGTTTTCTGGTGAAATTGCATTGTCTGAGATTGGATAAGAAGACATACATTATGGATATTGCATCTAACAAAAACCTATCAATCAACGCATTTACGAACACATCCAATATTGATACCAAAAACTTTCCATTGATTCCAACAAGATCTACAATATTCCATTAGTTCGATTCATTCCAACATCGATCAACATAGTAATCAACACCTTGATGCCTACACATATACATTAAAACCAAAAACATGTGCTTGTATAACTCTGTCCAATGCACATTCACCATAATATGCCTATACATAAAGGCCAAAAATGGCAACTAGCTAGGGTGATCAAAATACCAAAAACATTATCCCATGCATTTACCAGCTATGTGTGATACTTCATGACAAACTTAGCCCACTCTGTCCTCACAGCATCAAGATCCTTTTAGGTGTAAACCAGTTCCTTGGATGATCGCCGCTGCCACTGAAACAAATATAATACTATCTCAACATCACAAATCACATGCAACAAGAAAATGAAGTTACAAAGCAGTTTAGGCCTAAATTTCAGGCTTTACCTTTGATGCAAATTCCAGATTCCTATCCTCAACTTTTTTATTCATGAACCGCATGATGAATATGCCACAATCCTTGTCAGTTTGCTGCACCGGAATACCCTAAAAACAATACATTACAAGAGCTCAGCAGTGCACTAACCATCATATGTACCAACCAAAGTAGAAAGTGTAAACCTATAAATGAATACTAGCGCTAGACATACCGCCATGTTTAAATATGCAGAATGAGGATGATATATATGAAACATATATAGATTTATAGCAACCCTTTTCTGTTTTATTTAGAGAGATATGTTAATTTCATTAATTTACTG
Source organism: Rosa rugosa (assembly GCF_958449725.1). Taxonomy (NCBI): domain Eukaryota; kingdom Viridiplantae; phylum Streptophyta; class Magnoliopsida; order Rosales; family Rosaceae; genus Rosa; species Rosa rugosa. The sequence continues at coordinate 27,542,107 of NC_084826.1, forward strand.
TCAACGAAAATAGTTTCTAACAAGGTGCTGTATTTTGAGCTTGCAACGATATATTGTTGCATAAGCTTCTCTGTGACTCAACATTCCAAAGGTGAACTTCACCTAGTCCTCTCCTTGCTTTCGTGTACTGAACATCACTTATGTATACTGTCATTTGATCCATGAACAATGACCGGTGTTCTTGGAGGAAACCAGCTATTTAGGTGTGCGCTCACTGTGTTTGACTATGGCTGATGGAGGAAGAGTGCCAATGCAGATCTCATGAACTGTTGCAAAAAGCGGAAAGAACTATAACCACCCACGGTGTCTTAAAACTTCATAAACCTCTTTTGCTGTTGACACACCCTTCATAAAAGAGAAAGGAACATCCATAAAACACATAGTTTCATGTCAGAGAAAGAGGCTTCGTAAATCCCCCATATATTTATTATTCTTAGTTCTTCTAAACTCTAGAACTGACGAGGTGTGAGTATTCACTCATGAGAGATTGTGTTTATTAATTGTATTATATCTGTACAAATTATTATTCATTTTAAGTTATTCAAGCTGCAGCTTTGCTTATGCACTCACAATACAAATCCTCCCAATTAGCCACCACATACTATTAACAAGGTGAAAAGAGCTAATATATGTTTCATATATATCATCCTCATTCTGCATAATTAATTCAAACATAGATTTATAGCAACCCTTTTCTGTTTTATTTACTTTCACATTCAAATTAGCAGAAAGAGAAGCACTGAAGCAGAAACACTAACAAAAAAATGGTAGGGACTAAGTACTAGGAAGGTCCTACTGACCCTTCAACAAAGCACCCAATGTAATTAGCAAAAAGACAAGCTTTACCTCATCCCCTAGTTCAATTAAACATAACGAACACCCAAAGAACAACCCCCAAAAAGTTACAAGGTTCTGCATCCGGATAGTTCGGACTTTACTACTACCCGAAGCTGACTCAGTAACTCTTCCTTGTGTCTCCCACACTTAGCATTCTGATTCTGATTTTGATTCAACAACAACATACCAAAACCAAGTCAAAAATCACAAAACCAATCTAAGAATCCTTGCTAACAAAACAATCTCACTGGAATCAAAATCTGATTTCAAAGCAAGGTTTAAATTTCATACATGAGGCAGGAGAGGAACCCCATAGCCTGAAACTTATGCGGATTCGAAACAATTAAATCATCAAGACTAACAACAGAGCGAGTTTCCCAATCCAGAAAATCCGAAAACCCATCAAACAAACCCAATGATGGTTACCTGAGTGTTTTCTGAACTTTTTGCAAGTCTGTTATCCGACAACGACGACACTCGGGTTTCCTCCGGCGAAGAACAACCACGCGCTGCACTGAGGAGGAACTTAAGCCGGCCAACTCCTTAATTGAACCCAAACCCGAATCAAATCTGTATATTCCAAAAGGCCAAAACATATGTTGATGCGTGTTCATCCCATATCTGAAAGATCAATTGGGGGTTTCAAAACGATTCCCCCAAATCTAATCCAATCTTCAAAATCCTAACCCTAGACAATCAAAAAAAGGCTCCAGAGATTGAGAAATACCTGCATCGAAGAAGGCAGAGGGGCGTAGACTAGAGCGGAGTGGAACCTGAGCTCCTCCTTCATGAAATCGAAGAAGAGCAGAGCGAGAGTGAGCGGAGGAGAGAGAGGCAGTAGTGGCTTTGGTGTTCGTGGAAAGAGAGAGGTCCTTGGGGACTGAGAGAGAGGTCAGAGGACTGGGTTTGAGTCGAGTTCACAGTTTTAGAACTTTTTTTTGATGACAAATGTTTTAGAACATTGGTAAGAGAGTGTGAAAAGGTTTTCTATGAAAAGGGGGAAATTTAATTTTTGGTCAAAAAATGGGCGGGCAAAATGAAAGTTTTGTTAGTCATGGAGGGATTGAGTGAAAAATTTGAGTTTTGGTTAAGTATGAAAACTCACACAACATAAATTCATATCCATTGTCTGAAAAAGAGTTGCACAACAGACTATAGAAACAACAAATAATTGTTGTCTGAATCCATTTGTTTAAAGGTATTTTGCACAACAGAATAAAGCAGCAATAAACGACTGTTGTCTAAACCGAATGAGTCAGACAACATCAAAATATAGTGATTGTTTGATAATACATTGCACAATAGAAATGTAAAAAGAGTTGTCTGAATAGATTTATTCAGACGACATCAAATTTCAACCATTGTCTGAATAATAATGAAACAACATCAACAATTATTATGTTGTCTGAAACTAGCTATTTGGACAACAGCAATCTGAAAATCTGTTGTCCGTTTAAAAAATGCGAACAACATCACACCTATTTTACAATAACTGTTGTATGATTGAATCATACACGATAGAATAATTCTTGCTGTCGTCTGAATTTTTCAGACGACAGATAAAATGTGCGCAGTTGTCTGATGCATGTTGTCTGATTCAAATATTGGCGTAGTGACTTGTTGAGTTTGAACAGAAACTAACAATAGACAGAAACTATAGCCTAAACCCTAACTCGTTCAGCAAGCTTAGCTTCTTTAACATATTAAGAACAACCTGGACCATATTGAGATTAACAGAAAAATCTTCAAATTTATATTTTATATGCCTCCAAAACAACAAAAATCATACATTTATACTTGAGGTTTAGCTTAATATTATACAACTGACGAGCTTGGCTAGGATAGTATCTATGCAAAACCTCACTCACAAAAACCATCTTGACAGAAACCTGCTTTCATTATTCATCTCACAAAATTCAATCTTGCAACTGCATGGGTAGAAATTACTTATATGATGCAAAACTGGCAGTGCATGGAATCTATGAGCTGAAAGGCAACTATACGACAATGAGAAAAGTGGAGCAGCAAGCCTATATGAAATGTCACAGATAGGATATCACCACAGAATGGACTGCAAATAGAATATACATATAAGTGTTTATATAAACTGTTAACAGTCAAAATCGGTCATCTAATTACTCTATGAGCATGCAGCCTAATAAAAATTGTAACTAGTGGTGATCAATTATCATATACAAAATGCGGCATTCATATTTCATACACACGTACATTTCATTGCATTCATAATTTCACACACACAAGCTTGCTGCATTCATAGTTATTAATTAATTACATTAACAACATGAATATACACTTTATACTTACAGTCCATATCTCATTTTTTGGTTGCTTTTCCTGCATCAGACTTCTTGTGCATTTTTGGGGCCTTTGGGGCCTTTGCTGCCTTTTCTGCATCACGCTTTTCTCTTTTTTCTCTTTCTTCTTTCTCTTGTTCTGCATTTACAAAAATGAAATGCTTGTAAATGCATGAAAGGCAGTAGCAACTTAAACATAACAATTTAACATGTATAGTTTAACATGAAAGGCAGTAAGCACAATGATTTAACATTTACACATATTTTACCTTTCTCAACAGCTTCAAGCCACACCATTTCCTCAGGTGTAGGAGTGTATTCTAGACCTTGAATGCTATTAGACTTTAGCCAATTTTGGAGGCAAATTAAGGCCTCCACAGATCTAGGAGTTAATGAACTCCGATGTGGATCAATCACTCTCTTGCCAGTGCTGAAGCATGATTCGGAGGCCACTGTGGAGACTTGAATTGCTAAAACATCCTTAGCAACTAATTGCAGATTGGGATACTTGCTTCCATTAAGCTTCCACCAAGTTAATATCTCGAATTCAGTCCCTTTAGGAGGCTTTTCAATGGGGTCAAGTAGATATCTATCTACTTCATGACTTACAACAATTGTATCACCCTCTTCTAACTCCCTATCCCAATCCTCAAGAAGTTCAGTCATCTTCCCACTCACACCAGTCGAACGATAGATGTTGCTGCTGCTGCTACTGGCAGCAACTTGTTCTTGTGCATATTTGCTGCCTTTTGGCCCACTTTGAGTACCAAATGCAGAAGCATACATATCTGTTAGACCGATTATCAAGTCCTTCACTTCTCCAACTTGTTTCTTCACAATTTCATGATCGAAATTAAGCATTTTTTGGCATATTCTTTGGAAGTTTAACAGCTTATACCTTGGATCCAAGACTAGAGCAACCAGCAGCAGCTGGTTGCAGTCATCCATAGATCCAAAGTACTTCTTGTACTTGCTCCTCATGTTTACAGCCATGTGAAACAATAATTTTTCAGCATCACTTCCATCTGATGAATAAGGCTGCATGAACAAGTCCTCAATTTCTGATTCTATCGTGACCATGTGATGGAAGGCTTTGGGTGCAGTAGGGTGGTTTATTGCACTCACCCTCACTGTTACATCGAAGAAAATCTTCAAAAACTTCACAAAAACACCAGCCTTGTCCTAATCTGCTTCATTAGGTGGTCCTACCCTTCTCGTTGAGTTTCGTTGCCTTGCTTCAACAAAATTCTCTTCCTCTGCCTCATATTCTTCCTCATTCTCATCGAAGTAACTCCTCCACTTCAAATCCTCCTCCTCAGCCATCCTATCAAAACCCCGTTTAAGCTGCAATGCAGTATCCAACATGATGTAGGTGGAATTCCACCTTGTTGGAACATCTAAAACACAAACTTTATTGCTGTCCAAATTTTCATTCTCGACACAAATCTTAAAAGCATCAAGCCTAGATGGTGAGCTCCTAACATACCTAACTGCATTTCTAATGCTAGCAATAGACTTGTCCAAAATATGCAAACCAGACTTAACGATCAGGTTTACAATGTGAGCCAAGCACCTCACATGTAGAAACTTTCCTCCAAATACTTGTTGCTGATCAAGATTAGACAATTTTTTCCTAATGTAATCAATCGCCACCTTGTTGGCTGAAGCATTATCTACACTAATGGTTAAAACCCTCTTGATTCCCCACTGCAGCAAACAACACTCAAGAATCTTACCTATGGTGTTTCCCTGATGGTTTGGAATTAGACAAAAGTTAAGCACCCTCTCGTGCATTCTCCATCCATTATCTATGAAATGAGCTGTAATAACCATGTAGTTTATGTTTTGAACCGATGTCCAAGTATCGGTTGTCAAACACACACAATGGTTGTTTAGCTCCCTCTTCAGCTCTGCCTTCTTTGCATCATACATCCCCAAGAAGGTTTTCACTATGGTTTTCCTACAGGGAATGGAGAAGTTAGGGTCTGCTACCTTACAAAACCTTTTAAATCCCGGTCTTTCAATGGCACTAAATGGGAGTTCATCAATTACAATCATTTCAGTCGCAGCTATGACACAATTATCTTGACTCCATTTTAAAACAACTTCATCAGACCCATCGAAGTTCAGATGAGTCTGACCGTTGCTTAAATCTGTTCTACCAGGGTATCCACTGCAAACTTACTCGATGTGTTTTCTAAGACTACTAGTGCCATTGTCAGTAGAATGACAAGCAAGATGAGTAAGGCAATACTTACACTGTGCCCTCTTGGTGTGCCCGACAATAGTTTCCTGTCCATCAACGGTCTCGATGATGGGATGATCTTCCTTGGTGAAATGCTGCCAGACCTCGGACCTCTCTCTTATCATGACACCTCTACTTTTCCTCTTCCTCTTCATTGCACCAGACTTTGTCTTCTTTGATTTCGGAATAGGCACTTCCTTTGCATTCTTCGGAGACTTGCCTGAATGGCCTGATTGTTCACTTCCACTTCCACTTCCATTTACAGGGACAATAGCAACAACCTTTGTTGAATCCATGTTAGCCTGCATACAAATGAATGATTTTAATCATATGAATCAAGCCAATACAATTCGACAGCCCGATCAATTTAATCATACAATACAAGAGAAACTCACCAAGAGTTTCAGAAAGGGGCTTTAAGCTTGAAGAGTCAAAAATCGAACCCAGAAAGTAGACAAGAATTTCTGCTTTGCTGCTCGAGGAAGAGTTCGCGGCTATCCGACTGAAAACCCAAAAAATCAAGGAGATATTCATAAGAGACAAATCAATTGAAAACCCAGAAAGTAAAATCCCAGACAAATCGATTGCAAACCCAGAAAGTAAAATCTCAGACAGATCGATGAGAGTAGAGCGAGAAAAATGAAAGCTTACATTGAGAGTAGACTCAATAGAGCGGTGGCCAACGCAGATCGAAGATGGATCATCAACCAAATCGCAGATGGGGCTGTATCAACCAAATCGCAGATGGCCAACACAAATCGAAAACGTGGGGTTTCTGGGATCCAGACTTTTAGATAGGCCGTTTCGCTCGTCTGGGTTTTGATCATAAGAATTGCTAAATTGGAGTTTCTGTTTGCTCGTCTGGGACTCTGGGTTGGAGACTGAGAGAGTGAGAGTTTGAGAGAAGATAGGGTTTTGATCGAATGGGCAGGAGATAAGATGAGAAATTTTGATCGCATTTGGAAGACTAATCACATGAGAAGGGGTTTATTTTACAGAAATTCGGCCCTATATCCAATTATACACTGACATCTGTATTCCGATTCCAAGGGGGTTTTAAAAACAAGCACCGGAACCGAACCATGAAGAGATCGACAGGATCCGAACCAGAAAAAATGCACGTACATATGTTGTAGAACAGAACCGAACCGGGTTTTTCGGTGCGGTTCCTCCGGTTTTACGGTTCCAAATCCCAGGCCTATTACATACTAGGGGAGAATGGCAACTATGCAAATTTTTACAAAATAAAGACAAAACCGTCATTTTAATAATTGGCTCCGCTAGGCTCGAGTTGCTACTATTACTGGCTTAGTAATTGTACCAGGCATGCAATCAACTTTAGTATATGTACAAGTGTAGATAGAGGCTTCCAAATCCAAAATCGATAGAAGCTTACATACCCAGCAGGGAGAATGGCAACCATGCAAATTTTTACAAAATAAGGACAAAACTGTCATTTCAATAATCGAATCGGCTCTAATGGCTACTGTTACCGGCTTAGTAACAGTACCAGGCAAGCGATCAACTTTAGTATATGTACTAGCAAATTGACCCGCAACATGTTTTTTTTTTCAAGTTTCATATATAATAAATGAATACTCGCAATCTAAAAAACATAGGCGTTTCTTAGAATATAATTTGTTTTATTGTTGATAATAGATTAGCAACAAATGGGATACGAAATACAAAACAGAATTTTTCTACCTTACCAAAAAAAACAAAAAAAAAAAAACACTGAAAGGCTATGGCAGGATTGTAATTTCAGTCAAAACATGGGGGCAAAATTGTCTTTTTGAATGAATACTGATGGAACTGACAATGGCAAATTGTAAATCAAGAAAAACAAAGGGCAAAACCGTCTTTTCACCCCCTTATAAACAGTGGTACGGGCTTTTGTATATTTAGAATTATATAATGTCTTTTGCGTGGAGGATAAGGCACATGTTATGCTTCTGTTTGACTCTTTAACATAAACAAAGCAACCTACTACTTTTTGACTCTTAACATAAACAAAGCAACCTAATTGAGAACTTAAGGTAGGTTCTGGATGACAATAAACAAGAACACATCTTATTATATTCATGTTAGTTATGAGTTGTTTTTCATTAATTTGTTGTACAACATGATACATCATACATGTCATTTCACACTGGATGAATATGAAAACGCTATGTTCAAATCAATTTGCCTTGTGTTTTTAGACTTTAAGCACAATAAGGATGTCAATTTGCTTCATTGACTCAAAGATGGAGAATTACTCTTCAACTTTCTAAGCGAACAAGTCGACGATCTCATCTAATGTCTTCCCCAAATTATTGCTCCTTGATGAGTCCCTCCATGGCAGCTCTAATGTGAGCTGCAATCAGTTGGCTAGTCTTAACCTTAGAGATGGCAAGTTTTCCATCATCTCCTCTAAGCTAACACATCCATTCTGTCTACTGCAGCTTCCAATTCTTGAGAAGATGCAGAGTGATGAAGAAGAAGGTAATTAAATGAATCTATCTTCTTTTCTCAAATTATTCCCTGGATAGCCAAAAAACACCTCTTTTTTTTTTTTTTTTTAACAAAATTGTGTTTCAACTCTCGTTTCAAATTTAACATATGAGTTTTTGGAAATATTTTACTTTCTTAATTCAATAAATTTTTTCATCCGTGGGTACTTATAGTGACCCTATAACATCATAAGAATCAAAATTTTGAAAGAACATTCTCTTTAGTGCTGTTGGAGACATCATTGAGTATAAAATAAGTGCAAATTTGGTGTATGATGTCTCCTACTCCCAAGATTAGGAGCTCAAGTTTTAGTAAAGGGAAAAAAAGTAAGAGTATCGTACCCAAGGGATTGAGTAACTCTACCCTAACTAGATCACCATGAAAATAAACCTAGAAAACACATATAAGTCTACCTTTTTACAAGTTCACAACCTTAGCCCTTTGGAAGTTAAAGAGCATGAGGATGGTATTAACAATTGTGGTAATGAGCGGCTTGGTTGATTTTAATTTGGATAAAGAAAATTAAATGCATAAAATAAAATAAACAAATAAAAATGTAAAGACTAAATTAATGAGAAGAACAGAGACTTAGGAATCACACCTAACCTTACTCATGCACAAAATGTAACCCATATTTGATGTAATAACATGCTTTGATAAATTTCCCCTTAGTGGTTTGATGAAGCTACCAAGAAAGCAACTAGTCATGCAATTTAACAATCTCTTCCGAAGTAAAGCTAAATTACACAACCTTTATACCATTCAAATCTTCCGAATCCTAAATGGCCTATGGTGCCGTGAGCCTAAATTCTTCCGGAACCTAAACTCACAACATCATGCTTTAATTTCAAGGTAAGAAATTGAAGCAACTTAGTTCTTCCCGTAGGAATAAGCTAAGCCACCACCTATTTAGCTACACATGCTCACGGAATCAAGAGTTTATCAAGTTCATGTTTCCGATTCATTAATTTCCTAAAGCATGCTTCTAGGTGATAAATCTATAAACACACTTAGGATACATGAAAATATAGTAGCCAAAATATTCAAAACATGCATAAACATCAAACCACATGAAAATTTACATTATTTGCACATAAGCCACTCACAACACATGTTATTACAAATACAAGCCATGAACATCATATTAAAGAGAGAAGGAAGACAAAAGAGAAGAACTACCCAACCTCCCACCTAGCTCTCAAAGATGTCAAATGATGAGAGAATTGCTTCAAGGTATGAGATTTTTGGTTTTACAACCCAAAACACCATACACATCCACAAAACTCAAGGACAAAGAAGAGCAACGGCTTGGATGTGTGAAAGTAAGTGTTGTGATTGATTTAGAGTTGTAGTAACTTCGGTTTTGGTGAAACCCAAGTGCCTACACACCTATTTCTCACACAAACTCAAAGAACTATGTACAAGGTATGAAAAACTAACCTAAAACTAGAGAAAATAGAGATTTTGATGCTCCAAAATGGGGGAGCCAAGGGGATGCACGGTTTTGGGGAGAGAGAATGGGCTATTTAAAGGTCAAGGCAATTCAAATCAAGGGTGGAGATCAAAAGAAATGAAGGGCTAGATGTGATTGACAAATGTATAAGCACAAAATGTGGATGTAGTTTTTGACTCTACATAGAAATGACCTAGAAAGCCCATAGATATTTTGGTGGAGGAGAAAAACTAAGGGTAGAATGGCCATTGTGTAAAGGAACAAGGTAATAAATGAGAGATAAAAGTGTAAGGTGTAAGAATTGGACCACTTGTCCTCTTTCAAATTTTGAAATTCAAAATAACCTAGACCTAAAGTCTGTAACCCTAGTCAGGTCTTCCTTGTCCTCCACACATGTTCTCGGCCCGACCAACTCGGCCGGAAATGTCCGGAATCCGGCGTTGACCACCGTTGACCCATTTTTTGTCCGTTTGCGCACTTTCTTCTCCTTTTTTCCTTCAATTGAATCTCCACCAAATGGCCTTTGACTTCTTCATACCAAATATTCCTCCATGAGTGTAGATCATCCTGGTAAAATTTGAGAGCTTAATTCACCGTGGTTTTCCCGAAAATGCTGCCGGAATCAGTACATGTCCGGTTTTTTTGCAGTTTTTGTCTTCTAGTGCAAAAACTTGCACCGATCTTTTGAAGTCCTTCCACTCCGAACTAGCTCTTTATCTCTTCATAAGAAATAATACTTAGGATGTCTATAATGGATCTGGAAATTTTTTTCATCTGATTTGGAGTTCATTTGGTTAGGCTTCCGCCCCTCCTTCCTTGCCTAGGTTGGTTTCTCCTAACCGGAGTAGGAAAATGTGCTAAAGTTGAGTTTTTAGGGCATTTCCAAACTTTTCCATTATTTCCTAGCATGATGAGGAAAACATAATAAATATATAAAAATAAACACAAAGTTAAGCAAAAGTGCAAGATTAGAGGAATAATTACTAGGTAATTATGTACCTAACAAGTGCCGCTGCGCTAGGATTCTTGAAAAAGGTGCTTGCCTCTGTCCAACGGCCCATCCATAGACGGTATCGTCAGACAGGCCTGCTTTGTTGATGGGTGAACATGGTGCACTAGGTCGGGGTGGTGTCACGACAGCAAGTCGAGGCTTTTTCAATCTCTGTTGGTCGAGTTGGAGGATCCAAATGGTGGCGTTGGATCTGACTGACGCTAGGTTGGGATCAGATTAGTTCGATAGGTTGGCTAGGTCATTTTTCTGAGCTGTCCTGTGGATCGATTTGGGATCTCAGGCATGGTATCCGGATCTCAACCTGTGCTTCCTCCGTTAGTTTGGTGGCAGTAGACTAACAGTGGCGATGTTGGGGTCAAGTGATCTCAGGATTGGTGGCTCGTGCTGGCGAGCGCCGATGGGGTTGCATGGATGGAGGCGGTTAGACAACGGTGGAGGGGCAGCAAAGACGGAGTTACGAAGATGGTTGACTGGCAGGGACGAGATTGGGCATAGCTGGTTGGCTGGTGTGCTCTCCCTACTACGTTGGATTGGGCTTGGGCTGGTGGTTGGCCTGGTTCAGGCTCAATTTTTGGGCCCTGCCCTGTTTGTTCTTTTCTTTAATATTGTTATTTATTTATGTTGTTTTTTTATGTTGTTTTTTGCGAGCAATAAGTCTCTACATGTGTTGTATATGGCTAGTTAGGCTATATGCCTGTGTGTGCACTTTAAGTGCCTTGTCTACTCTAGGTAGCCGGCAAGTTCTTTGTGTTAACGTTAACCGAAGGCTCTAGTTAGCTTTAGAGAGAGAGAGAGAGAGAGAGAGTAAGTGTGAGACACAAGAAGTATAGTGGTTCGTCTCCAGCCTTAGCTGGAAACTACGTCCACTTGAAGTGTTGCATATATGAGTTTGGGCCTTGCAGCCCAAATGGATTACAAAGTATATAATGGGATGTTGAGTAAGTGGGAATGAGTCTCCTTTTATAGGGAAGGGAGGCTCCTTCCTTTACATGTTTTCCAATGTGGGACAAGAAGTCTTTATTCTAGTGTAGAAAGTTTATCATGGAGGCATCTTGGCAAGGTCAGACAGGTGGCTTCCCGACAAGCTCTTGGTGACTTCCGACTACCACAGGGAAGCTTGAGTGTCGAGGTACGAGATGTGTGTTGTGGTCGGGTCCCACCATGGCTTGTGCGCCCACTAAGAGGATGTTACTTATGCTTGGTGATGTAGCAAATCCTCCATATTATTGGAGGTATGTACAAGGCTCCGAAGTCCCCAAGTAAGAGGAGCTTCTTGGTTGGGGAGTTATAAACATGATGTCATCAAGCATAAGTGACGTCTGAGAGGCGCCTAGCCCATACAAGTCCCCGAACTTGTTAAGCAAGAAGGGACTCGTTAACCTGCACAACAAAGACAAAAGCGCGTAGATGTAGAATGCTTGTTGTATTGGGCAACATATGTGAGTTGCATTGATATGCATTAGCATATACGAATGTACGAGGTGCATGTTACATGTTGATGTATACATGTGAATGGTGCCGAGTAGGATCGATTATGACTTATAGACTCAAGAGCGCATATGGTTGTGTGAGCATACTAAGAATGAGCATACGGATTGCATATGATAAATGCGTAATGCGTGCAAGAAAACGAACAAGGTCGAGTTTGACGAGGTTACGCTCGTGAGGTGTAAGTTGCATGAGTGCCGTGAATGCAAGAGTTTGTGACTCATGAACAATGAATACGCGAACGCTTGCATTTGTTTGGTTTTCGATCGTATTAATGGAATGTGAAAAGAATTCAATTTGTGGCAATCGAAAAATGGTAGAAGAATTCAATGTTCCATTATGTGGAGGAGATGTGAGTGTAAAGCTCGGGGGTACCGGGAAGGCATGAGTAGGAAAGCTCAAGGGTGCCGGGAAGGCCAAAGCTTGAAGCTCGGGGGTGCCGGGAAGGAGTGAGCGGGAAGCTCAAGGGTGCCGGGAAGGCATGAGTAGGAAAGCTCAAGGGTGCCGGGAAGGCCAAAGCTTGAAGCTCGGGGGTGCCGGGAAGGAGTGAGCGGGAAGCTCAAGGGTGCCGGGAAGGCGTAAGCGGGAAGCTCGGAGGTGCCATGAAGGCGTAAGCGGGAAAGCTCAGGGGTGCCATGAAGGCGTGAGCGTTAGAGCTAGTGAACGGGAAGCTCGGGGGTCCCATGAAGGCGTGAACGTTAGAGCTCGTGAACGGGAAGTTTGGGGGTGCCGTGAAGGCAAGAGTGTGAAGCTCGAGGGTGCCGGGAAGGCATGAGCGTTAGAGCTCGTGAACGGGAAGCTCGGGGGTACCGTGAAGGCAAGAGCGCGAAGTTCGAGGGTGCCGGGAAGGCATGAGTATTAGAGCTCTTGAGCGGGGAGCTCGGGGGTGCTATGAAGGCGTGAGCGTTAGAATTTGTGAGCGGGAAGCTCAGAAGTGCCGTGAAGGCAAGAACGCGGAGCTCGAAGGTGATGCCTTGAGGCATGAGCGTGACCGTTGCTAATTATGCTGGACTGTATGTACAAGTCCCCGAAGTCCCTAGTCAAGAAGGGTTTTCTTGCGGTGTTGATAACAAAGAGTGGCTTTGTGCTTTATTGTGAGCATAATTAGTGCAAGTGCGTCTTCCATCTAGAATTGGTCGGAGCAAACGCTTATACCCTTTCGGGTGGGCCCCCTGCTAGGCCCTCCAAGGAGTCCCCCACTCCTGGCTATAGACCTTCGTATGGTCTGAAAATTGTTTGATGAGGGGAGCTGCGTATAAGCAGTGGGCGTTAGGTGGCGAACCTAATCTTTGATACCCAAGCATCGAGGGTTAACTGCCGGATCAATGGCTGCAGTGGGGTGAGTTAACCGGTCTCTTTACTCTTTCCCAGAAGAGAAAATTTTGACTGCAATGCCGCGTAGCGGTCATCGTCATTATAAGGCGTTGTCTTACCGCTTGGCGGTTGGTCATGGACCATAGACTCTTGGAGTCTAGACCCGTTTAGGTCTCTTTCCCATGGGGAGAGTTTTACAAAGTATGGTGCCCAGAGGCTAGACCATATGTTTACATATAGAGTATATGTAAAGTTTGTAATTGTACGAACAATGACAAATAAGTATAGCAAGTAATAATATATGGATCTTATGGCCATGTGACATGCATATTAGATAGTTGCAATTGTGATGGGTGTCCATATAAAATTTTGGGAGTAGCTCCCGATGAAAGCTATGAAGCATGGTGAACCTAGAGCTTAACTAAAGTATGTTGGATATATTTGAGCAAGTTAGGTTGTGTTTGAGCAAGTTGGGTGTAGTTGAGCGGGTAGGCGCTATGCGATCATGTGGGGCGTGGCCCAAGCAAGTCGTGGTCATGCTCGATACCCAATCGAGTCGTTATCCAAGCATGTTTAATTAAGTCATAAGTGTCACAAGCTTCTAGATATGGCATAGTTTGTTTAAGTGATCGAGTGTCACATTAAATTGATTTAAGCATGGCATGTGTATAGCAAGTACTTGTAATAAAGTTGCTAATAACATTTTTGAATTGTTGTAAATGTTTAGAGATCATGGAGACATGTTAAGGCATGACAATACAAGCCTAGTAGGTGTGCTACTACAATTGATACATATTGTAAGCATGCATTCCTAAAGTCATGGAAGCATGTAAAGACATATCAAGTGTGATATATTGTGGGCATGCTTAAAAGTAGTAAAAACATGTAAAGGCATGGCAATGGTTCTAATTGCAAGTGCGTAAAACATAAAATATAGTTACTTATCTTATGCCGATTTGAAGTGAGCTGGAGTTAGAATTGATATAAGTACTCAAATCATGTTGGAGTTGCCCAAGTATGACGCTTCATGTGATCGACGAGTGAGGTGTTCCGATAAAGTGCACTAATGGTCATCGAGATTTTCTTTGCAAGTAAATGCTCGATAGGAATAGTTAGATCTCCTTGAAACAAAATGAATGATTAATATAAGATTTGTGAAATCAAATACTATAGCTTGCATATGTATTTTTGATAAAATATTAAGCAAAGCATATAAGCAAGTTGTAGTTGATGGCAATGTGATTTTCAAATTGGCAATGAAAATAAGTCATTATGTGGGCACTAGGCGCTGAAGCCTATACAAACATTGAACTATAATGACTGGATTGGGTTTGGATAAAAAATCGTTGCTATTTTGAATACAGCATGCGCAATTATAATGCCGAGAAACATATACGACACGTGATACTAAGCATAGCAATTGTCCATGCGGTCTTTTGATCAAGAATGATCATGTTATATATGTATGGCATAGCAACATGGTTACATGCAATTAGTGTGCATCCCATTTGGGATGTAGCAGCTCAAATAAAGTCTTGTGCATTAATAACTTAATATGCTTAGTTTGCATAGCTAGTTTCAATGACATAAGGCATATGTGTTAAAAGGCCAGTAGAGATGGCGCATGCGACCAATGAACAAGTACCAAAATAAGTAAGATATGATCATGTATAAGAGAGCTAGCATGTTCTTAATCTTTACCTTGAATTTCGATTTAACAACGAAACTTAGTGGGGCAAGCACATGAGTTTTGAATGAAAATATCAAGTAATCATGCTCCATAAGACGTACATAGATGATTCCATATCTACATATCCAGTACTGTGGGCAACATGCAATTATAGGAAGCCTATGTGTTGACAGAAGAATAGAACAAGCTAGGTGTCCTTGCATGTGCCATTGAATAAATGTGTTGGGCATGTGTAACTATATCATGGATGAAGAAGATGTAGGTTTTTTTTTGAAAGAAACTGCAAGGTACTTTATTAATGATTTAAAAGGTTACAATCATCACTACTAGAATTTTGTTCATAGACATCGGTTCTGGACCGATGTTAAACTAATTTTCGACCGATGTCTTAGTGGGTGTAGAGAAAAGTATAGACATCAGTATAAGCGTGTTTTCAACCGATGTCCCAGACAACAACCAACATCGATTCTAAAAAACAAATCGATGTATAATCGTTATAATCATCATATTTTTGTATGTTAGGTATGTCTAATTCTTCATATTTTCACATTTAATGCTTTAAAAAGTATATGTCGAACAATACCTACTTGAACATTTGCATCGATTTCTATTCCAGAAATCGATGTGCAGTAGTTTTGATTACATCGGTTTTGAGTTACAATTCGATATATTGATAATCATAGGACATCGATTTCATTTTTGATACTGATTTCTAATCTCTAAACTGACTTCGTTTTCCTTGGCATTACTGTTTTATTATGCTTTAATATACTTCACTTCATTTTGACAAGCATGATGTAAAAAGTTTGTATTTAGCTATTGCTGGGAAAAAAATTGCATTTCTCATCATCCAAAATTAGGGGCTTTCCATTAATTTTCTTTCCAAATTCATGATTCAACATAATTCAGAAAATAAACCCCTAAACTTAGAAAAGCTAGCTTGGAAACATATGAGCAACAATGTACAAAAGTTCCACACCAAGATTTGCTTCAAAGCCAAAACTAGCTAGCCTTACTCAAAAAACATCTTGGCAGTCACAGTCCTACATCAAACTCTGTATATAATCAGCCACTTCAATGCGCACCTCGTCAATTTGATTTTGGCTATATGATTTCCGCATCTTTACCGCCCACTAGAAATATATAAACATGCAACACACAAGGCACAGTGATTGGGTAAACAAGCTAATGAAGATAATTAGTGTAAAATTCAAAGTAATGAACTGAGCTTTCCAGAACCAAACCAAAGCTTTAGCAAATTTTAAAGTTCTCAGCTCATAACGAACTGAGCTTTCAAAGTAATAGCCCTTCCCAAAACTAGTCAGTTCTATCTTCGGATTTTCTAAGCAAGCCAAACAAAGTAAAATTCATTTTCAATTCTACTTAAGAAATTTACAAGTAAACAACCAAAATAGCAACATACATGAAAATATTAATTGGAGCACTTATTCTGTTGTAGATCTTATCTGTCTTATTCTGTTTCGCTTCTTCACCTTTGATGTTTTCGTCCAAAGTTGTGATGATGTTTTAACCATCTCTGCACAACACAATAATTTACAATGAGTTTTGACATAATTAAAATAGATCATGTGATTTATTGTTTGCAATGCACCACATGTCGATAGAATGCATTATTGTAATTCCTTAACTCTATTTGTACCTGACTCATTAAACCACCAAATTTATATTTCAAAGACATAATCCCAAATGGTTGATTCTGTAAACGTTAGACTGAGAGAATTCTCAATAGGTATATTCAGTAAAAGTTCACTGAAATATATTGACATCTACTTAATGTTATGATCTTTTTGGGTAGAATAATCCCATCTTAATGAGGGGATTACCACTTAATTCCATTACAGTATCTACTACTTTGCCAGAAACTTCAATTGCGGACAATTACTTTTTATGTTTATAAAATACTGACTCAATGCTTGATAGTTGATAGAGTTATTATCTTTAGTATCATGGTACCTTCAATGATGCAGCCAGGAAGGCATGGTGCACCAAGTAAAAGTCTGAGCTACCAATAGCTCCAGCTAGATACAACTTCAGCAAAAACTCAGGCCCAAAAGTGAAATCCAATCTGGTCAATACACCAAAGGCAGTAAGCAAGATTGAAACTGATTGAACTCGCCATTTCATAAAGATTATATTAACAAAATAAGTTGAGCAAACTTAGCTTTATGATACATGCTTCAACTAAACAGATTCCATAACAAATATAGTAGCATACAGGAATCCTTTAGGATATGTGTGTTTAAGAAAAATTGGAACCAGTAGCACGCAAGAGAAATAGCTTATGAGGAAGCTGAGCTTACATTGATCCCAAAAAAATATAGTCCAATCATGTTAGAAATGATATGCCCAATATCAACGTGACTAAATGCAGAAGTTATCAATGTGTGAAGACGTCCACTTGTAAAATTGTTTAATGAGATCTGCTTAGAGACAATCAAGAAGTTAGGAAAATGAAGTAAGAAATGGAATATTATGAGACAAGAATACTAAGCAGCTATAAAGAGTTCTGTCTGTCAACATATTGTTTCCTTGAGTTGTGCACTTGTTACTTAAGTCACTTATGAAAAGCCAATGGGTACACATAATCAAGCAGCTGCTCCAGAAGACAGAGCCCATAAATGGTCAGGAATTAAAGATTAAATACAAAAAAGTTGACAGCATTTAGTAGCACACAAGTTCAAATTAAGAACTCACAGTAAAATTCTTGTACATGAATATAGGGTCTGCTATCCTCCATAAAAGAAAAACAGCAACATTAGCTGTAACCAATCCCAAAACCATGTCACCGCTTAATAACCTTCGCAACCATGTTCTCCTGCAAACAGAACATATAAATTATTCACAAAAAGGATCTTGCATGTAGTGCGTTAAACGACAAATATGGAGTGACGAGAAACTCAAAAATCTGCTGTTGTGTTTGATAGTATTCTCTTTTCAATATGTGTTTCTTCAATAAGTGAAATCCGAGATCTTGTAAGTGTACTTATTTTGTAGCAGTATCGAAGAAACAAGCTGAACCAGAAACTGCATATCAGATCTATACTTGATTCGTAATTCACAACATGACCACAGGTCCACAAGTAAAGTAATACCTACAGTCATATGCAGTAAGTCTTGCAACTGATTAACTCATCGCTACCAGAACTCGTTTTTTATTTTAACTCAAAAACACAGTAATTTCACATTTCCAACTTGAAGATGATATCTCATTAAAAAAAAAAAAGGAAAAAAACTTGAAGACGGTATGAAGGCATATCGAATCCCAGACTATTCTGCCCACTCATGTTTAATACATAATAATGTAAAACCCAAAACCTATAACTCAACAAAAGTGCAAAAATTTCCCAAAATCAATCACAAACAATGAGAAGAATCGAGAGAGAGCAAACCAGATATGGAGAATGCCCAGAAAGCTCAGAACATGAATGCCCAGAAAGCTCGAATGCAGCCCACAAAGCTTCGGTAGATGAAACACAAATCCTTGGAAGCAAAATAATAAACAAAATCAGATCAGTGAATTAAGGACTCACAAATCCTTCGAAGACATGCATTGAACTAATTCGTCAATTACCTAAGACAAAAAGCTCAAATTTTCTCCAAAAGCCCGGCCTCCATCTCTGATTCTCTTCACCGTCTTCGAGCAGAGGAGCTGGTCCGAGGCGGAAAAGGAGGAGGACGTGGCGGGTCGGGTTGTGATTGTAGCTGGAGAACGAAGACGAGGCGGAGGGTTGTGGTCGGAAGCGGAGAACGAAGAGGAGGATAGTTTTTATCGGATGGGGAGAACAGAGAGGCTGATTCTCTTCACCGTCTTCGAGCAGAGGAGCTGGTCCGAGGCGGAAAAGGAGGAGGACGAGGAGGGTAGGGTTGTGATTGTAGCCGAAGAACGGAGACGAGGAGGAGGGTTGTGGTCGGAGGCGGAGAACGAAGAGGAGGATGGTTTTTGTCGGAGGCAGAGAACGAAGGAGACAAGGGAGGTTTGGTCGAATAGTGTTAGGGCAAGCTGAAGTCAATGATACTTCAAATATGTCTAAGTGTGGGAATGAATTTTTCCTCCCCCGCGCTTCTTTTACAAATTTTAACTTAGCCGCTCAGCGGTTTTCTGAAAATTCAAACAAAAGTTTTGTCATCAGTCAACAGTAAAAAGCGATGTTAATTATATACATACAAATCGGTTTTTGAGGAATCAATGTTAATGACATTGTTTTACATCGCGTGTATTTCTCACCGACTTAAATGGCATGATGTCTATGAGCATAATTCTAGTAGTGCATAGAGTAGTACATCAGCAATGTAACTAGGAGAATGAGTGAGCCAAGTCTCATTCTGATGTGATTCAAAACCAATACTAGCAAGACGATGAGCCACTTTGTTACAACTTCGAGGAGCATACTTGATTTGCACCTCCGGCATGCTATGTAATAGCATTAGAATATCATCTATAATGCTACCAAACTCGGTGAGTGCAGCATCCTTGTATGCAATATCTTGGACTGCAGCAAGACAATCCGTCTCAACTATAGCCCTATCCAGATGCAATTGTTTAAGAAGATCCAGGCCTACTCTTATAGCTAGCAATTCTGCTTGCTTGGCTGAAGAAATATGTGGCACAGAGTGAGCTAAAGCCGCCATAAACTGACCATTAGAGTCCCGAACTATGCCCCCAAGGCCTCTTTGATTAAGTGATGGCAGAAAAGCACCATCCACATTTATTTTAACTAAAGAACCCTGTGCAGGTTGCCATCGTTCTATCCCCTGTGACCGGTTAATCTTGGAAGATGCTTGAGCTTTTTTAAACTCATCTAGCCAAGTCATGGCACTTAGGAAAAGATCAGCAGCTGGTCTTGAGGTATTGTCCCATAACATACTATTTCTGTTCTTCTAGATCGACCAAATACCTATCAGAAGCCTCTCAAACACCTCAGCTTGCAAGTGTAAAGCTCTTTCTAACATCCATTCCTTAAAAACTACATTAGGTAGAAAGGAATTCTGAAGATGAAAAGGAGGAGTAGAGAAGAATTCAACAGCAACCAGACACTGACAAAAGAGATGCGCAGTGTCTTCTAATGGATGCCTACACAACAAGCATCTTGAGTCTCCCTCATAGCCCTTTGTAAGAAGCCGGTCTCTTGTAGGTAACAAGTTGTTACATGCCCTCAAAACACATATTTGGACTTTCCCAGGCACCTTAGCTTTCCAAAGTCTTCTCCAAAGTTCATTAAACGAATCCCCATTTGATGTAGTAGCCAGCACATCACCTAGTACATGCTCCCTGGCCACCTAGTAGGCTGTCTTAACAGTAAAAAGACCCCTACATTCTGGTCTCCAATACAATCTGTCCCTAACAGGGCGTCGAGCTAGAGGAATAGATAAAATGTGTTCAACCAACTCAGGGGGAAAAAGAGTACTCACCGAGGCAATGATCCAAGAACGCTCATTGGAGTCAATTAAATCAGCAACTTTTCCAACCTGGCAATTTGTAGGTCTTTGAATTTGGTACTGTGGATAGTTAGGGATCCAATCATCATGCCACACATTTATGCTCATGCCATCCCCCACTCTCCATTTAACCCCTGCTTTGAGCACTGGTCTCCCTGCAAGAATACTCCTCCAAGAGTAAGAAGGGGCATCTCCTAATTCTGCATTCCAGAAGGAACAATTTGGAAAATATTTTGCCTTATACAATCTCGCAATGAGAGATTGAGGATTTGAAATAATCCTCTAGCCTTGTTTTGCTAGCATGGCAAGATTGTAAGCACATAAACTTTTGAAGCCCATTCCTCCCTCTTTTTTTGTTAGGCATAATCTGTCCCAACTCCTCCAATGAATCTTTTTCTTGTCATCAGTATCACCCCAGAAGAAAGAGGCACAAAGTTGGTGAATGTCATCACATAGACCTTTAGGTAACAAGTAACAATTCATGGCATATTGTGGCATAGTTTGAGCCACAGCTTTATTAAGTATTTCCTTACCTGCACTGCTTAGGATCTTTGACTTCCAATTAACCAGCTTCTTCGTCAACTTCTCTTTGATGTACTGAAACTTTTCGGTCTTGGATTTGCCTACACGCAGCGGTAAACCCAGGTATCTATCATGCTCTTCTACTCTCTGTACTGCAAGAATAGTTGCCATGCTAATTTGCATAGCAATAGGCACATTTCTGCTAAAAACCACACTACTTTTCTGAAAATTAATCTTCTGTCCCGAAGCTTTTTCATAGATATTGAGAATTTCAGGAATAGTCTGACATTCGTGACATCCGCAAAGAACAAATGATGTAGTGTAGGGGCTTCAGGACACATCTTCAAACCGTGAATAGCACCTGCATCAACTGCTTGAGAAAGAAGAGCTGAAAGCCCTTCAGCACATAAGATGAATAGGTATGGAGAGAGTGGATCACCCTGCCTTATTCCCCGAGTCGGAGTAATTATCTCAGTTTGTTCACCATTAACCAGGATGGCATAGGTAACAGACTCCACACATTGCATAATTATATTGATCCACCTCACATCAAAACCCAACTTGGTTAACATAGTTCGCAAGAAGGTCCACTCTAGCCGGTCATATGCTTTTGAGATGTCTAACTTGAGAGAGAAGAAGCCTTCATTTTGACTCCGTAGTTTATACATAAAGTGTGCAGCCTCAGTTGCAACCAAAGTGTTGTCTGATATCAATCTTCCTGGGACATACGCACTTTGTAGGGGAGAAATAATCTCAGGTAACCACTTCTTTAACCTGTTGGCAATGACCTTGGAACTTATTCTGTACAGAACATTACAGAGTGCGATAGGTCTAAAATGAGAGGCAACAGTGGGATTCTTGACTTTCGGAATAAGGCAAAGATGAGTGAAGTTGGAAGCTGCCCAAATATCTCCTTTTTCCAAAAAATTTCGAATTGCAACACAAACATCAAAACCAACAATATGCCAATATTTTTGATAGAAGAAAGGAGACATACCATCAGGCCCCGGGCTTTTAGAAGGATGCATTTGAAATAATGCACGCTTAATTTCATCATCTGTATAGGGCTGTAGTAAATCATCATTCATATGAGGTAACACTTTCATTGGGGTGGCGCGAAAAATAGTGGAGAGTGTACTATCATCCGTTCCCTCAGTTGAAAAAATAGTTTTATAATAATCAACCAACATGCCTTGAACAACAGTAGGATCACTATTGCCAAATACCCACATCATTCACAAGCCCTCTGATGCAATTTTTACACCTCCTGTTAGTGGCCTTTCGATGAAAGAAAGCCGAGTTTCTGTCACCCTCCTTTAGCCAGACCGCCCTAGATCGTTGTTTCCAATATTTTTCTTGCTGTAAAAGCAATTGACTGTGTCTTACATGAAGTAGACATTGCTCCTCATACTGTTTTGGAGCAAAAGGTTGCCTCATTATATCCGCCAATTTCTCCCGAATCTCCCTCAATTCCACTTTCTGCCTCGCAAACTCAGTGGTGTGCCACTGCATAAGTTGTTTTCCAGTGGCCAAAATCTTTCGACCAACCTGCTGTAGCATGTTGCCTACCGTAGGGATTGCCCAATTCTTTCGAATAATGTCAGAACATTGTTCATGTCCGTGCCATATCTCTTCAAATCTGAATCTGCGCCAAGGTGTTCTAAACCTATTTCTGTCAGTTCTCAGTTCCACTACAATGGGACAATGGTCTGATTCATTGGGTGGCAACACCACCGTTTTTCTATTAGGAAACATGGTTCGAAAGGAAACTGACTGAAAGCTTCTATCCAGCCTTTCCTTGGTAAACTTGTTGGACCAAGTATACCTACTACCCAAGAAACCCATGTCGATGAAGCCGCAGTCAATCATCATTTGCCGAAATGCTGCCATAGGAGCAGCAACACGAGGGGGACCTCCGGATTTGTCTGCTAGACACATAACCTCGTTGAAGTCACCTGCCATGAGCCAAGGCAGCTGACAAACTTCTGCAGCTAGGGCTCGAATTAAGTCCCAAGTTCTGCTACGTTCACCTCTGGCTGCAAAGCCATACAATCCTGTGAAGCGATACTTCTCCTGTTTACCCGGATCACTAATCTCAACATCAATATGATGAGGATGTTTCGTTCTGAGATCAACATGAATTTCACTACTCCAAAGCAGCGCCAATCCCTGGGATCCATCCTCATGAGGGTAGCATATATGTCCTGCAAAACCCAGCCTGTTCACAAGAGAGGCAATATGAGATGGCTGAGCAAGGGTCTCCGCCAAAAAGATCAGGTTTGGCTTCTTTAATTGAACCAGATCAATAAGGGCTCGTTGGGTCTCGTTGCACACAACACCCCTGCAATTCCATACTAAAACATTGCCTTGCAACATAGTACAAGGTTGGATGCGAAGCAGATTCGCTGTAGATGCGAAACACCAGGAACCCTAGCGCTGCCTTGAACAAAGGACAGATTTATGGAGTGTTGCTAACAACTACAACTGACTTGTGAGAGTTCTCAATTTACAACATACAGCCTTGCTTGATTGCTTAGTTACATGATAACTTTGGGTAAGTTCTAGACTACTCAGGGTAAATGTAGTTCTAGACAAACTTTCATCATTGTTTCAGGATGATGCGGAGACTTTCCGATACTAGGACATCGACTTGGACAATCCTTATGCGAAGAAGATGTAGTTGTGCATGGACATATATTATATATGTGCTTATACGTGGTATTTAAACTAGCTGTACAGATAATGCATAGAGTGGAGCACGAGTACAAGCATGCTTGGAACTTCAATTGAATTGTTGTGTATGTATAACGACTTATCTTTGCAGGGAGGCTGTAATTTGAAGATCGAAAGCATGCTGGGTGTTTATAATAGGCTAATTGCAGGTGCCCAGTGAGGTAAAGTTAGATTGCAATCAAGAAGATGGCTGCGTTTGGTGGTTTGGTTGTGTGCATCCGGCAAGTCAGCACAAGTGAGCAAACAAAGAGGACACAGCTTTGGTGCTGACGCTGATCAGGGGATGAAGCTTGGCAATTGAATGCACCGAAGAAGAAAGCATGGTGCAAAGGAATGAGGAAGCCTGGGTGTCCGGAGTAAATGGGAACCAAATTCCTGTGTGCACAAGTGATGTTGGAGGAGTGAGTTAGCTGTGTTGTGCTTGCATCTGCTGTTGAAGCTAAACTAGCTGTGGGTGTTTATAGCAATAATGGAATGACTGAGGTTTCTGGTTCTGCAGATTTCTTGCTCTAATCCATCCCAAAATACGACCCAACAATCATTGGTGGCTATCTGTTGGTGAATTTGGAAACTTTGGCCGCCGCCGGAGCTCGAAACAGTAGTTGAAGGCTGGTGCCTTGGCGGGTTAGCGGGGCACTAGCCTTGTTGGATGTTGAGCGCTAACCTCGCTAGGTGGAAGCCGCATGGCTCTGGTACTGATGGTTGGTGCTAGCGGAGCGTTGGCTTTGCTAAGCGGGAGATGGCCGCTGGGGACTTGGGCTTGCTAGCCTCGCTAGCGAGAGGTGGTTGCTAGCCTCGCTAGAGGGAGATGGTCGCTGGCTCTTGCTGGTCGGCGCTAGGCCGGAGCTGGCGGGAGATGGCTGCTGGAGTGCTAGGGCTTGGGCCTGCTAGCCCCGCTAGTGGGAAATGTTGCTGGCGGATAGCTTTGCTAGTGGAAGATGTCGCTGGTGGATATCCTCGCTAGCGCGAGATGTTTTGCTGTCGGCACTGGGCTATAGGTGTTGGTACCGCTAGCTTTGATGGCTGTCTGGGGTTACCGTTAGTCTCACTTAGCGAGGGCGCTGACTGGAGGCCGCTGGCCTAAACTGCTAGACGAGGGCTCTGTCTTGGTCTAAATCGCTAGCTTTGCTAAGCGGGGGCGCTGACTGGAGGCCGCTGGCCTAAACCGCTAGGCAAGGGCGTTATCTTGAACTAAACCGCTAGCCTTGCTAAGCGGGGGCGCTGACTGGAGGCCGCTGGCCTAAACTACTAGGCAAGGGCGTTGTCTTGGCCTAAACCGCTAGCCTTGCTAAGCGGGGGCGCTGACTGGAGGCCGCTGGCCTCGCTGGCCTACTGATGCCACTGTCGCGCTGGCCTTGGCGGAGGCTTTGCAAGGAGTTAGCCTCG
Source organism: Rosa rugosa (assembly GCF_958449725.1). Taxonomy (NCBI): domain Eukaryota; kingdom Viridiplantae; phylum Streptophyta; class Magnoliopsida; order Rosales; family Rosaceae; genus Rosa; species Rosa rugosa. The sequence continues at coordinate 27,567,052 of NC_084826.1, forward strand.
CTAGCCTTAAAGAGACTTTTTTTTTTCTTGATTGCTGCTACCGCTTGGCATTGATGGAGTCAGCTTCTCATGAAAACATTTGAATTTTGAGCTGGCGGAGCAAGGTTCTCGTGTACAAGCTATATTTATTATTATTATTATTATTATTTTGCATTAGGCAAGATGCACTGGGCACTAATGATGATCCAACAGATTGATGATCAAAGAACTTAATTTATGATCAAGGAAGATTGAATAACTCAAAGAAGACATAGAAGAAATTTCTTTGAGATTCGCTAAGCTGACTTATAAGGCATGGTAAGTGACGAAGCCTTTTGTATCTGCTTCCCACAGACTGCGCCAATGTTAACGTTAGAACCGAAGGCTCTAGTTAGCTTTAGATAGAGAGAGAGAGAGAGAGTAAGTGTGAGACACAAGAAGTATAGTGGTTCGTCTCCCGCCTTAGCGGGAAACTACGTCCACTTGAAGTGTTGCACTATATGAGTTTGGGCTTTGTGGCCCAAAGGGATTACAAAGTATATAATGTAGGGCTGGGCACGGGTCGGGTTCAATTAAAATTTCACTGGGCCCGTTTTGATACAAACAAGGACCGGCCCGTTTCATTTAAGGCCGGGCTTTTGGGCTTTGGGGCTCAAAAACCTGTATTCTACCTTTGATATATGGATATATCTACTTGGCTATATACCCATATTTCATTCATTTCAACCCGTTGACATCTGAATCAAAACACAATAGCAAGATCCAAAGTTCAAGTTAAAAATTCAAATATCCAAAATGCATAAAATCCAAATTCAAATACAAGTCCAGAACAATTGAAGCTACAATTGAAATGCAAAGTGTCCCAATTTAAATACAAAGTCCAAATTGTAATACAAATATGCAATTGAAATAGAAAGTCCTAATTCAAATACAGCAATCGTAGCTGTAGGCCGAACATCAGGCGTTCTCAGGTTTGGTTCCACTGGAGTTGTCGCCGATGGTACAATAGCATTCCTATAAGTAGCCATGCTACAACCAAAACATGGAGAAAAATTAGATCAATCTGCACCATTACACATAAATAAGAAAGAGACTTAAGCATTGCAAAGTAATCAAACCTCTTTGACAGCAACCACTTCACCTCCTCTCGGCTTTGTCTGGGCTGTGGTTGATCTTCACAAGCACTCTGTGCTTAATCGAAGTGTACTGCAGTTTTGGAAATTCAAAAAGTCGCATTTAGTAATCAGTATCAAAGAGTATGAAATCTATGAATCAAAAAGTCGTATTCAGTAATCAGTAATTAGACTTTCAGAAGACTACACAGAGGAAATCAATTCACAGATGGTAGGGGAGAGAGAGAGAGAGAGAGAGAGAGAGAGAGAAACCTTGATAACTTGATTGAGAAACCTTGATAACCAGAACAATCGCAGCTGGTAACAAGGCTGCAAGAACAGAACAATGGCAGATGTCACCTGTCGGCATCTCGGCGATTTGCTGAGAAAGGAGGAGAATCAAAGCGGGAGAAACTGAGAAAGAATGAGAGGAAGGCAGCCGGCACCGTTAGGCTAGGCGTTTCAGGTCGTCTACACGTCTCAGATCAGTTTGTTTGGCTGATCGTGATGACTGGTGTGTGAACTCAGTGAGGAGTGAGGACTGAAAGACAGGGAGGCGGCCCCTTTGGTAGTATGAAGTGAGTGAAGACTAAATAGGTCAATTAGGGTTGCCCCTTTGGAGGCTGGATACTCTAATCATGTGAGTTCGTTTGTACAATAAGGAATTTGAGCCTTGTCTTATATCCAATAATATAGGGACACTTGTCTCTTTTTTTAATCTTAAACAGACCTGACGGGTTTTTCCTTATCTAAAAATCAAGGCCTGGCCAGAACCGTTTTGTTGAAAAAAATAGGGCCCTAACCGTACGGGTCGGGCTTTGACAGACCGGTCCGGGTTTGCAGGTTTTTGGGATTAAATGCCCAGCCCTAATATAATGGGATGTTGAGTAAGTGGGAAGGAGTCTCCTTTTATAGGGAATGGAGGCTCCTTCCTTTACATGTTTTCCAATGTGGGACAAGAAGTCTCTATTCTAGTGTAGAAAACTTATCATGGAGGCATCTTGGCAAGGCCGGGAAGGTGGCTTCCTGACAAGCTCTTGGCAACTTCCGACTACCACGAGGAAGCTTGAGTGTCGAGGTACAAGATGTGTGTTGTGGTCGGGTCCCACTATGGCTTGTGGGCCTACTAAGAGGATGTTACTTATGCTTAGTGATGTAGCAAATCCTCCATATTATTGGAGGTATGTACACCTTGCTTCGTGAAATGATCGCTACCACCTAGTGGCAAGGTGAAGCTAAGTATTATCAGATTTATTCTTCAGCGACAACGTAGTAGGAAAGTTGTGCTTTTGGTAATTATACTACATTTTAATCGAGTTATATATCGAGTTACCTTTCCGTTATGTCAAAGAAAATAGAGGAGCCAGCAGAGCACTCTTTGCTAGGTGGTGCCTGGTTGAATACATTTTTTCAGTAGAGACTCTTGATATCATGTCAGGACGTTCTCGAGATACTTTTTGTAATCCGGGGTTTAGGCTCAATGTTCAATCCTTGTATTCGACAGTTTTGTTAATCAAGACTTGAGAGCAGTTGCACCAATCTTTCATTCACAACAAAAATAAATAAATAAATAAAATAAAATAAAAATTAACATCATAAGAGCCTTTGAAATGTCAAAAGTTTGGATACTTTATGCTCTCTCTGTGAGATCTGACTCAAAATCTCCAACCTCTAGTACGTGTCTTTAGCTCGTTAGATTGTTAGCTTTCGAGGTACTCGGTGATTTCCGTACTCAGTGATTTCCGATGGCTGAGGCATGTCTCAAATGTCTTATATTTTGCTTCATTCAAATATCTTATTTCCAAAATTCCTTGCTATAGTACACGAGTTTTTGGGTAAATTTTACTTTTTTAAATCTATTAATTTTCTCATTCATGGATGCTTATAATGACTCTATCACAACATAAAAACCTTTAAAATGTGTCATAAATTTAGATACTTTATGCTCTTTCCAGGATCCTATTCAAAATCACCAACATCCAGTGTGTATTATTTGACTCTTCATCCTGTTACTTTTTGGGGTATTTCGTGGATTCTGATGGCTGAGACATGTTTCATTTGTCTTATGGAAACTTTAGAATCCTCATTTTTGAACAAAATTGTGCTTTGACTCCCACTTCAAATTTGACCCAATTTGAGTCAAAATCTCTTGCTGAATACTCTTAGATCCACCCATGGCTGGAAAGGTCGGTAACACGTCAATAAAAGCTGCAAACTTTGCTCTGTGGTTAATGACTCCCTAAAATGAAGGTGGTTAGGGAAGTACTAGGAGAATCTATCTTGGTCATGAGTCATGACATTGTTCTTGACCTAGGCTCGCCGCAGGGTCCAGACATCTAGGAATTGGTTGTGGAAAGAGAAATGGAGGCTAGATGGCGAGGTGGCATAACGCAAAACGAAGGAGAACTAGTGCAGTGGCTTCAGAGAGAACGAATAGGAGTCATATAGGCATTTTTTTCCCTTATTTTCTTGTTACAAGAAGTCATATAGGTAATAGGGTAGTCATAAAATAGAAAGTGTTCAAGTAAATCTCTATTTTGTGTTTGGCCCAAACTATAGGTTACTTGACCTAGTGGTAATAGGGTTTAATTAGATAATCTCGGAGAATCTTAGAGATTCCTATTCAATGTATGATTATCTTTCCTTGTATCATTCAGACTCTATGCATTGTATTCCTCTATATAAAGAGGCCTCTATTATCAATGAGAATACACAGCAATTTTCTCTCAATTCCCGTTTCTCTAAAACACGTTATTAGCACGAAGCACTAACTCTGAAACCCTAATTTCGTAGCCTTCAAACCCTAGCCACCACCGCCGCATATATTGAAGCCCTCAATCCCAGGATTCCAAAACCGACGGCGGAACCACCAAAACGTCCCTGAAAACCACCGAACCGGCCACCGGAAGTATCGAACCAGCCCTCAAAGAAGAAAAAAGTTGATCCCTGGACCGGTTCACCACCTTCCAGACCTCTGATTGCTACCAAACTTTTACACCTGCAGCGTCTCGATCCTAGGATCCAGGAACCGAAAATAGAACTCTATAAACCGGTCTAAAAGTTGCTGAACTGACCTGCAGAAAAACCGGTAGAAGAAAGAAAAAAAAAAGGAAAAGAAGGCAGCCCAGAAGCCTAAGCCTAGAGGCCCATAGACGCAGGCCCAAAGACATGGCCCACTGCCACGTCAGCACAGGGACCCAATGCCACGTCAGCAACTGGGACTCACTGCCACGTCAGCAGCCGGGACCCACTGGCACATCAAAATCCAGGGACCCACTGCCACGTCATCACCCGTCCCCACTGCTATGTCAGCAGCGGACCCCTCACTGCCACGTCAGCTCTGGACCCTACCACGTCAGCACCGGTCAACGCTGGTCAACTTTCTGGCGACTTTTCCGACCATTTTCCGGAGACTTTTTCTAGTCAAATTTTCCGGCGACCTATTTCGAGGTATTTTTTACTAAAAGTTCCCGTTTTTGAATTTTTTATTTCTTTTCTCTTCTTTTTCTCGGGGACTTGCGAACTCCCTTCTTCTACCCCCCCTTTCTTCATCATAGGGGAGACCTAATTAAGCCGAACTGTGGGGGTTCGTGCTAACTCCAAGCTGATTAGAGCATATTTATGCAATGTTAATAGCGTTAATCTCCATACTTTTTTTGTTATTTTAGTGTATTTTCTTGTTATTTACTTTGTTTATTTGTTTTATAGTATCTTGGAGTAAAGAAGAAGAAAAGAAGTAAAAGAGGGATTAAATGGTAAATTTGTCAAATCTGCCTATGCAAATCAGTCAAATTCGACAGATCACTGAGAACATTTTCGGATGAACCAGATGTTGACCTTTATATTGTTGGAAAGCCTCGGATGTCTAGTTTCCAAATATATTTACGGCTCATCAATATCATTTTTTTAAATAAAGTTATGACCGATTTAGTACAAGAAGGTCAGGCTGTGCGTGAATATGAGGTTGGACAGGAATCTATGTTTCGTGGCCCAAATCACACCAAGAAGCCCGAGGACGAGTTTGTGCTTCATATTCCGACTTATGATGGACAAATGGCACGATGTGAATGGTTAGAATAAGTCATCAAGTTCAAACGCCAATAGGAAAACTCCACTTAAGCTCGTGAACCCTAATTCTTTTAGGTTTTGGATTTCCTACACAACAAAAAAGATGAAGGCAACCTCTAAGCATATAAAGGGAGATCAATCTGCAGCAGCTCTCTCTCTCTCTTCCTCTCTTTTTCATTATTTTGTGTTTTTGATTCCAATTATGTGTAACTAAATTTCCAGTAGTTAGGGGGGCAGTTGAAGTCCTTAGACATGATCCATAACATACTTTGACATTCAATTTGTTTTCTAATTAATAAAGTTGAGGTTTTGTTTACCATGTTTCTCATTGATGAATTCTATGTTTGTGTGCTTTGGAGGCCTACTTAGTATGCATGCTAGGGTTCTAATACTTTGATTGTTTGATGCCTGGATCAATAGTTGGATTCCTCAAATTATCTAGAGAAGTAATTGGTAGTTTTCACTAGCAAGTAAACAAAACCCTAGGTTTAGCAAGGCTCTAAGTTATTTGCGATGCCTAGTGATTGCTCAAACTCTTTTCAAACTTAATGATCTCTGCATGTTTAATCTAATAAATGTACCTTTAGGTTGCATTGCTTGGGAATAGTCTAGGTGTAGAGCACTTCCTGCCTAGCGTACAAAGTAAAAAAGAGTAATAGGTTGTGTTCAAGCGTACCGAGCCAATCTTAGCATTTTCAACTAAGTTAATTGGTAGTAAATTGGACAAAGTGTGTTATGTGTGATTGTTGGGGGTGGATACTTCCTTCCTAGCTAGTTTCATCATATTGATATCAACCATTCTCAAATCAGCTTTTCTTTATTTTACGTTCTGTTCTCTGTTTTCCCATATTTATTTAATATAGTAAACGAACTCCAAAAATTTCCAAATTTTATATGCTAGACGATTTTCGTGTCTAGTACGTCTCTGTAAATTTTCGTATTTTTCTGGGTTGTTTTGGTTAGGTTTTTAGTTTGTTTTTCGACTGCTGTTCAGTAGGAGCTGCAGTCACGTTTTTGTGACTTTTGTTGAAGCAGTTAGTTTAACTTAATCCTCTGTGGGAGACTCTTATTTCTCTGTACTACAATTGACATATTTGCAGGAGAATAAGGAAAATGAATAGCTTTAAATTTAGGTATCACAAGCTTGGAGCTTGTTGAGATCTCCAAACTTAGAGTTTGTAGAGAATTTATGATCGACCACTTACGTCATTGTTTCGATCTAATACCTCTTGGAATTGAATTTCTTGGAAGCGATTACGCTCAGAAATTCCTAATTTCTTGGAAGCGATTATGCTCAGAAATTCCTAATTTCTTAGGAGCAACTACGCTCATAAATTTTATATGTTTTCGTGGTAGTCTTTTTACGCTCCGAAACTAACCCTAATTTCTTGTTCTCTTTCAGGATGAGTAACCTAAACAAACTGGACTTTGCTCCATTGGGAACAACTGGCTCTGGATATCACAGGTGAGTTCGTGATGTCCGCCAGCATTTCAAGGCCGATGGAATCCTGGATACGATTCTCGTGCCTAGCCAGAACGTGCTAACTATTGAGCAAGCTCAAGCTTTGGAAGCAAATAGAGCAGCCTTAGAGGTAAATAAGGCAAAAGTCATCATCCTAATGACTCGTCATATGGATGATTCACTCCAGTACGAGTGTATGAATGAAGAAGACCCATGAAGGTTGTGGGTCTCACTCGAAGAGAGATTTGGTAACGTCCGTGACTCCCTGCTTCCTGACCTAGAAGTGAGATGGCATAGCCTCAGCTTCTATGATTTCAAGTCAGTTCTTGACTACAACTCGGAAGCACTTCGCATTAAATTCTTAATGGAATTCTGTGGTAAAGAGATAACAAATGCGATGTTGATTGAGAAGACTCTCTCTACATTCCCCGTCTCTGCATTGATGGTTGCTAAGAACTATCGAATCGATGTTAATGCAAGACGAATCACAAGGTTTCAAGAGCTCATTGGAGCTATGAATGTCGCTGAAAAACATGACAACATCCTTGTGAAGAACTATAATTCGAGATCCGTGGAAACAAAGCAGATTCCAGACTTCAATTATAGTCGCGCCCTGAAAAGAGGGAGCCAAGAGCGAAACCCTAATCTTAGGGATACGTCTGGACGTTCTGGTCCATATAATCGGTCTACTTTGGAAGGTAATCGCCAAAATAGGCGAACACGGAACCGAAGAGGTCAACGTGGAAAGAGAGAGGGAGGCAACGCCTCTGGCCATGTTGGTGGCGCCACCAACACTAAGAGCCATCTAAATGACGCTTTCAAAGCGCCTCAATCAATGCAGTCTGAGCAAAGAGATGTATGTTCTCGATGTGGAGTATCCGGTCATTGGGCACACATTTGAAGAGCTCGTTAAGAAATCGTCACCGCCTACAAAGCATATTGTAAAGCAAGAGAAGCTCACTATGTGGAACAAGAAGATCAAGAAGATGATCTAGAGTGAAGGGTTAAAGACTAAAAATCTGGCTAGGATTAATAGATCACCAATTCTGTTTAAGTCTTTATTTTCCAAGAGATGTAATAGGAAATTGCCATATACTTTGTAGTAAATGCCATTGGTTTTGTTTTTCTTCACATAGGCATATCCAAAATGAGTATGATGTCTAGAAAGGTTTTGAGATAAGTGGTACTTAAGCGAGCCTGGTCATATTTATTTTGGAGTTACCGAAAGAAGTCAAACGACTACCTTTGTTTTCCATTAGCTAGCATTTGGATTAGATTCTCCTAATGGTTAAGAGACAATGATGTATTCCATTGGCTTATGAATACAATTTCTAGTTCTTTTCATTATGACTCAATTTTGATTCTGAGTATATTACTTTGTGACTACGATAGCTAGGTCATCAGTACTAATTCAAGGACATGAAATAGCCCAAGTTCCCCTTGCCAAAAGGCACCTTGATTATTGTCGCAAAAACCCTCTACGCTCCTAGGTCAAATCGCACCTATGAATAGCCAATGGATTCCATGCGAAAACGCATGTAGATAACTTAAATGAGTTCCTTTGCAATACCTCTAATGATTGCGAACAAAGGCACATCTTAGAGAAGTTTATGTGTCTCTGTGGGGGTTCTTTTGAATTAAGCAAGACTAGGCCAAAATTAACTCAATACCTTGATGTTAAAGAGAGAACCTTGTGCGTGATTCAGATATCAAGTGAGGCTTGATAGCGTGAAGATGGTGTGGGAGCTAGAAACATACTGCGGTGAAAGAATTTGGGGATTTTTGAATTCGGGTTTTCTGGAAGACGAGGTTGAAGGGGGATTTTGGGAGAAAAGGGACTAAGAGCTAGGTTTTGTGCTTAGAGGCTTGGAGGCTTGAAAAGTTGAGGCTTTTTAATGTTTCTCAGCTTTCTGGGTTGTTGCTTGATGATAATTTCAGTTCCTGATCTCTCGTTTTATAGGCTCAATTGGAGGGGTATTGTGGTGGCTCAAGCCCTTTGGTTTTCTGGGTAAGATGCTTCTCCTTTAGCTCATGCAGGATTTCTGCCTTAAAATCTGGGAGATCAGAGCTTTCTTGAGGGATGGAGTCTTGGAAAGAGGAGAAGATCGTTGCAACAGTGAGCAAAGGTCGCAGCAGAGACAGCTGTGGTGGCACAAAACCTGGAACGAGGCAGAAGGGGAAGCTAGGGGGTTGTGAGCTCATCGTTCAAGGGGGGAGAGGACATCCGCCTATCGGTCGGAAGGTAATCCTTGCTAACTGACAGGAGGGATCAATATTCCTCTTGGATATTTGGGTCGAGTAGCGTGTTTGGCAGCTGCGGGGAAAGGAAAGGAAGCTAGAAGAAAGACCGGGAAGGCTTGACTATCTTATTTCTTTTGGGTTTGGGCTTTTCTTTGGGCTTTGAGTTTTTAGGGAAAAAGGTTGATCCAAACCTCATTTTCACCAATTCGCTATTGATTTAAATTACCGGGCTTGGATCTCGAGCCCAAGATTGAGACCACCGATGACGTTAAACCAATAGACGAGCATTATATGTTTCCGTAACCTTCCACACCATACCCACTTCTGCAAGCCCCAGAAATGCGTGGATGTGGCTTGGGTCCACATCTAGGGTGTGTTTGCTTGGCGGGTTAAAGTCGAGAGATGGGTATAAAATTCTATAGTTTTACAGAATTTTATACAAATTGCGTGTTTATGCTAAAATATGTCGCGACGACATATTTATTTGTTGTGTGATTTTTCGGGTACCAACAGTCTCTCTAGTAGACTCTATGTCACTATTCGAGCTATTAAATCCAATAAAAGTTATGAGAGAAGATCTCTTGGATTTAGACGCATAATAGCTTTGTCACGACAGGATAGGTCATCCTAGTCATGATGATCCGTCTACTAAAGACTTCACACGGACATCTATTTTCTCGAGCCAAACGAAGCATGAATCAAAAGTTGATTCTTGGAAGAAGTGTGACCGCCGCTGCCATCCACCACCAGACTAGGGCTGGCATAGTCCTTATCCATGACGCCATGGATAGCATACATCATGGTGATGACGCCCCAGGTGATGTTGCAATCACCAACTTTGCTTCAAATAGTGTTTCAGACGCTCAGGCCCAAGCAAAATCCTCATTGGTTGCTTCTAAAGCCTCTCGCTCGTTTTACAAAGCCCATTCCTTAGGGAAATTAGGACTGAGACCGTCCTATGCAAAGGATATGAAAATACTCATTTTGTTCTTACATAGAACCCATGGGGATTCTATGGACTAATTCAACCAACTTGCGGACGTATAAATATCTCATGATGTTGGTTGACACGCAAACAAGCTGGTCACGTGTTGTGCCATTGTCCACTTGTAATGCTGCTTATGCTACACTCCTAGCACATATCATATGAAAACGGGCTCACTCCCCGAATCATCCTATTCAGTCAATTGGATTTGACTATGCTAGAGAGTTTACATCGAAGACTTTCGATGGTTATTGCAATGGGACTGATGTTGGACATCATATTCCCATGTACACACCCAAATAGTCTCGCAGAAACGACTATGATGGTCGTCAGGATTTGGTAATGCGCACCAACCTCCTTATATCCGCTTTGGGTGATGCAATATCGCATGGAGCTATGCTAATTCGTCTATGACCCACTGCCGCTCAATCTACCTCTGCGTTACAGCTAGTGACTAGGTACAAGTATCGTACTTACGCATATTTGAGTGTGCCATTTATGTGCCAATTGCGCCGCCACAACGCACTATGACAAGTCCTTACAGATGAATGGGCAACTACGTTGGATTTGAGACTCCGACAATCGTCTGCCACTTAATGCCCTTGCAAAGCGATCTCATTACCGCTAGATTTGCGGGGTGTCACTTTGATGAGACATTCTTCCCGTCGTTATGGGGAGATAAGAACACGGATGTTCAGCAGGAACGACATGAATTGTCATGGCCTGTCCCTACTATGTCTCATCTCGATCCCTGTTAAAGTGACGAGATCACACATCTGCTGCAAATATGCCTGCAAGGATGGACGTCCCTATGAGAAGGACGTAGCACCACCCTACACGGAGGTAGGCATGGCACCAACGCCAAAGAGAGTGGCACTCTGGCATTATAGGCCATGGCCCTAGCTAGGATGCGTGGGAGGCCTGTGGGTTTGAAAGATACTTTGGCACAACCCAATCCTTTGATCATCAAGACTCAAAATGTGTCTCATGAGTATCTTCCAGATTATGGTTATCGTTGGGGGACGCCTCAACGTCAGAACATATTTCTTAGAATATAGAGCTCTATGAAAATTACATGAGTGTACATGAGACGTGAGATAGAAACTCCATCATAACTGATGATGTAGTTGCGCATTTCGTTGCACATGAGTTTGTTGAGTCAGATGATATCGTATCACGCTCCGTTGATGAATGAATGCCAATGTAGAGAAATTTGACCTAAATGGAAAGATGCGATCCAAATTAAGTTGGATTCTCTAATGAAGAGGAAGGTTTTCAAGTCAGTGATGCCAACACCTCCTAACATAAAACCTATTGACTGATGGGTCTTCGTTAAAAAGCGTGATGAGGAAAAGAGATGGCAATCTCGCCTTATGGCGCAAGGCTTCTCACAAAACGCCCTGGAATCGACTACGATGAGACATATTCTCTCATAATGAATGTCTTTGTACTCCACTACCTTGTCAGTTTGGTAGTTTCCGAATAACTGAACATGCAGCTTACAAATGTGGTCACTACGCATCTCTATAGGGATTTAGATATGGAATATACATGAAGGTTCATGGTGAACTTCATTTACCCAAGTCAAGTGGCTCTAGATCACGGAGCGCGTTTTACAAAGAGGTTGAATCGCTCACTAAAGTGACTACTTGATTAGGAAGTGATATGCCCGCCCGTTTTCATAACAAGTTCCAGATTCTATTGCGGTTCATGTTGGACATGATCTTCATTGGAAGCCCTTAAAGAGTTAAGGGAAACCGCTGAACACTTGAAATCCGATTTTGAGATGAACGATTTTGGGTGAACACGATTATATCTCAGTTTGGAACTTGAGCATTGTGTTGATAGATGCTTAGGCATTTTGACAAGTTCAAGCCTTCAAGCACCCCCATGATCGTTCGTAGTCTTGATCCTGAAAAATGATGACGAAGATGTGCTAGAGGCAGAAGTGTCTTACATGAGTACAATAGGCGCATTATTGTACTTACCCCAATGCACAAGACCAGACATCTCATATGTTGTGAACTTGTTAGCTAAGGTATAGCTTTGCGCCAACGCGACTCTATTGGATTGGTGGAAAAAGATATTTTTCGATACTAGAGATGTACGACTGATAGGGGCATGCTTTATCCCTACAGAGAAATGATGGATTCGGACCCATCACATACCAGGAACGCCGCCAACACTGGCCTGCGTCCTCTATCCCCATCCCAGAACGACATATATTTTGGAAGGTTTTGCTGATATTGGGTATCTTTCTGACCTACACAAAGGTCATTCCAAAACTGGTTAAGTGTTCACCATGGGTAAAGACTGTGATATCTTGGAGGTCTACAGAACAGACCCTAGTCGCTATATCTTCGAACAATGCAGAGATCATTGCTCTTCAAGAAGTGGTTCGTGAATGTATATGGATTGGATTCATAATTACGCATGTTCGAAAAATTGTGGTTTGAAGTCTACCACAGATGAGCCTACGAGCATTTAGGATAATACTGCTTGTTTTGAACAAATGAAGCAAGGCTACATCAAAAGCGACAACACCAAGGATAATCAGTAACAACAAACTCTCCTCAAGATCAAAGTGAACTAGGTTCAATCTGAGGACAGTGTGGCAGGCTTGCTCACTAAGTCATTGCCTAAATCCCACTTTCGAGGAACATGTTGGTAGCACCATTTGCGGAAGGTATCCGAACTCCTATGACCGTAGTCATCAGGGGGAGATGCAGACATTAGGGGGAGATGTCTACATGTATGGTCTCGAAATGTGAAGGGTGTGTTGTGCTCTTTTTCCCCTTCGACCGTGGTTATTTTTGTCCCACAGGATTTTTGTTACTCGGCAAAGTTTTTAGCAAGGCAACGAGAGAAGCACCGCGTTTGGGCGACACAAGAGGGAGTGTTCAAGTAAATCTCTATTTTGTGTCTGGCCCAAACTCTAGGTTACTTGACCTAGTGGTAATAGGATTTAATTAGATAATCTCGGAGAATCTTAGAGATTCCTATTCAATGTATGATTACCTTTCCTTGTATCATTCAGACTCTATGCATTGTAATCCTCTATATAAAGAGGCCCCTATTATCAATGAGAATACACAACAATTTTCTCTCAATTCCCATTTTTTTGTTTTTTCAATTATAGTTTGAATTTGAGGTGGATTAGAATTAAAAAAAGTAATAACAGGCCTGGCCATGCTGCTGGGCAATCTTGGCGACAGCCCAGGGCCTCAGGGCATAAGGGGCACCAAATGTAAAAGCTCATTATATATTACTAATATATATATATATTTGCCATGAGTCCATTTTTATAATGATAAAGACAAAAAATGCTAATCAAGAGAAACCGGAAAAGTCAATGTAGTTGTATTTAATTAGAATTAATGTTAGGATCTCTCTCTTCCAACCATATTTATCTTTCTTTGCAACGTCTCTCTCTCATCTTCTTCCATAAATCAAGAAGAAACTTTCTCTTTTCTCAGCTTTTCCCTCCATATTGTCATCAAATTTTTTTTTTCCCCTCCATATCTCTCTCAATCCCTCTTCCCTCACAAGCTCATTGAGTCATTGCCTCAACTGATAATTTCTTCCTATTGTTTTCTCTTCTGACTTGTTTTTTCTTTTTTTTGCTGCAATCTCCAAAAATTGGGGTTTTTGAAATAATAATAAGAGGTATGTTTTCTACTTTTCTAGATTCCAATCGAGAATGAGAAAAAGATTATGCTGTTTCTTTTAATGAGTTTGGTTAACCTCAATATTGATGCAAGTTTTGTTTATAATTTTGCTAGTGCAGTAGAGGTTTTTCATTGGTACGTTGCATGAATTTTGCAGTATAGTTTGACAGTTCCATAATATATATATATATATATATATATATATATATATATATATATATTTTCAATTATTGAGAAATTTCATTTTGCTTATGTGTAGATGTGTTAATCCTCAATAAATTTTGAAACATGGATTTGTATAGGCTTTTTAACAATTTAGAGATTTTTTTTAAGAATACTATTTAAAAATTTAGAGATAAGGGGCCTAACAATAATTCTCTCCCGGGGCCTCGAAAGACTTAGGACCGGCCCTGAGTAATAACTATATGTTTGGTAATGACGGTAGTTTGAAAAGAAAACTATTGTCACATACTAGCTGCACATGGTAATGTAATTGTCATGGTCCGCTTGGTCCTATTACGTGCCTCTTTTGAACGAGGACCACCATAATTTCATTTTGCCAGGACATTTTGTATGTTGCATGACATAATTTCAGTTACATTTTGTATGTTTTTTTTTTTGAAAGGAACATTTTGTACGTTTCTACTGGACTTGTTATTGGAAAATAAACGTTGTTTTGTCCTCTTCATGTGCACTTTTCACATAATTCAACATATATACTTTGTTACAATCAAATATGGACTTGTCACATATTAACAAAAAATAAATTGATAATTAGCTTAATGTCAAATCCAGTTTAACATGAACACAAACTCCAAATCAATACTAGCAACTTAATGAAATAGTGTATCAATTCATTAAGGTTTGTAGTCCAATTCTTAGTCTGCAAGAAAGACCACAATGCAGTGATACATTAAGAGTCTAACTAGGAGACCTAATTCCTTATGAATTGCTTTGATGGAAGGCTTCTGAGGTTTTAATCTTCCTATCTAAATAGATGAATTTGGTCCCTATTACTACCACGTCAATTTGCATTAGTTTTGTCCATTGAGAAGCAAGGTTGGTAAGTAATAGAAGGCCATATTTAGTTGATCATGTTTGTAGTACTGCAGAGATGGAGTCCATGCCAGTCATAGTTGAAGGTAAGCTTTGATCCTTGTTTGATAAATGTCGAGCTTGTATGCATATGTTGTGAGCATGAATTTGGTTTTTACAATTGGTATCAGAGCATAGGCTCACAAATATGATCTTAGTGTTTGTTTGATATGAAAATCGATTCAAGGTTTTACCAAACAAAAACAATTTTTTTTTTTTTTGCTTTGCGGTTTAACAAGCCACTCAGCCTGTTCAAAGCTCTTGGCCCAAGTCACAGTTCTTCTTTATTATTATTAGACCCGCACTACAGTCCCTTAGTTTGAACACATTGGAACCGGAATCTTAATTTTCAATGATTTGGGTTTGCTCCATATATGATTTACAGAGGCGAGAAAGAGAGGGGCAAGAAGAAGAAGCAGTAGCTAGAAAAAGTGTACGTAATGAACTAGAATCAAATTCAAAGAAGATAGAGAGAGGATTCGAAGTCTGAAAATCTGTTAGAGAAAGCAAAGAGGAAGAACTGTTCTTGCAGTTGGCTACACATTCTCTTTCTTGCTGGACTAGAATCGATTTCAAAGAAGAGAGAGAGAGAGAGAGAGAGAGAGAGAGAGAGAGAGAGAGAGAGAGAGAGAGAGAGAGAGAGAGAGAGATTCTTAAATAAATAAAGGAATGAAATGATGAAAAAATCTTTCAAAAATTGCCAGCTGGCAGACGCCGTAACGGATCTTCAGTCGAGTTGAGAACATCAAGTATCGTATTGATATTTTTTAAAACGTGAGATATTGAAATCTATCAGGAGCAAAATGTCAGGTACCGTACAAACCATTTTCCCTCAAAGGAAAGCCTCCATAGAATTATTGAATGGTCTAACACAAGATGACATGTCCCAACCAATTAGAGTCCACCAAATCATTAAAAGTATCTGAATTGCATCCATTTGGGGCGCTGTAACAGTTTTGGACTCTCCTCTATCTATGAGGATTTCCTTCTTTACTCAGGACTTCAAGACTTCAATTACATAACTATGATCCTTTGTAAGGCAATAACTCTTCTCTTAGCAACTTAAGGAATCCTCTAAGTTGCGTAATCACGTAGTTCACCTAGGATTCCTGGTTGCCTTATGTTTCATAGTCACATTAGGAAAACTCAATAGTTGTGCATTTTCTTTGATCTTGTATCATTTTCTCTTTTTTTAGACATAAAAATAAACCAAAGTAGCTTCAACACACAATGAACTAGCTAGGAAATGAAAAAAATTTAACTGGCTTTAATTACTTTGATGCAAACCAAAGCCGAGCATACTAAGGCTTGGTGCCATAGATTAGTATTTATTTACTTTATTTATTTTTTGTTTGCTTAGTGACTTTAGTTCAATTCCTACTTTTGAAGGATTGTTGTAGCCATTAATCCTTGAGGTACGATAAATTCTGAGCTTAATATTTCCCTTGGTTTCGACACACGCACTTGCGTTTATCAAAAATTACGTTCAAGTAAGTAGTTAGTGGATTTCCAATAGCTTAGGCATTGTTTCAAATGTCTTATATTACCCTCAAAAACTGTTGGGTGTGTGGATCCGATTCCACATAGGATAAGGATTTGTTAATCCTTGATCAAAGAGGAGTTTTGATTGTTTCCTACCTGCTTACATAATCCTACTTGGTAATGGTTTCTATGTCTATTGGGAATAGGTTTCCAATGTCTTATAGGGTCTAGTTAGATATCTATAAATAGGGGCATAGGTTGTAGTAGTAGATCAAGTCTTTGAAGCATTAAACAAAGAGAGCAAGTGAGGTCTTGAGAGTTGGTGAGAACTTCTTGTGAGAGATCCTTGTATTCTTGTTCGTGTATTCTTCTTCTTCTATAGTGAAACCCAAGCAGCCCGGGGACGTAGGCAAAGTTCTTTGCTGAACCTCGTTAACAAGTTCGTGTTTGTTTTCTCAATCGTTTATCTATATTGTTTTGCACTTGTCTGCTTTCGCAAGAGGAATTTTAGGTCAAATTCCTAACAAAAACTTCATTTTTCAACATAATTGTTTTTTTAACTCCCCTTCAAATTTGGCTCTATTTGAGCCAAAATCCCGTACTATACATGAGTTTTTGGATAAATTTTACTTTTTTAATAAATTAATTTTTTATTCCCGAGTACTTGTAATGACCCTATAACTTTAGATAATACTAGCAATTGTACCCGCGCTTTGCCGCGGGATTTATTGTTACTAACAATTTGCAATAATGAAAGATATAACTGAAGTGACTTGATTGTTGATCAAAATGATAGAACATCATATATCACACATTAATCAGTATAGTGCATCAAAACAGTAATGCAAAATATCAGAGACAAAGTTTCCTGGCTCCAAAATTGTTTACAGTCTCTAGCTCTCTATATTGTTTTTCTTGCAATTTTAAGGCACTACACTACTACCTGATTCTTCTTTAAAGAGTTGTCCATGCGCTGCAAGTTGCTTGGTGATCTAAAATCTCATCTCCCTATAATGTTCGGTCATTAGCACAATGGTTTCAGCTGATCAGCAGCTATACACAGACATTGAAGTATTTACAAAATGCATAAATTAGTCTTCCATTTCAAATGCTTAGATCAGTTGTTATATATAGTTATATATTGTTCAAATGACAGATTGTAAAACTTAAACTCCATAAATATAATTTGAATGAGCATCTCCAAACTTGGAAAGCAGATTACTTTTTCATTCATCTTGGTTGGAGCTTTCATGGAGTGCAACACTCTTGTATGCATTTTCCAGCTTTCTACTAATCTCTGCAACGCAATGATTAAACAATTTCAATAAGTTCGTCACTGTCAAGTATGGATACTTTTGAATTGAGATGCAACATTGAATTGCCATAAATAGAGATTAGAAATTGAGAATCAGACCCTTTACAGAGGAAAAGCTCATTCTTTGAGGGAAAGTTCAATGCTAGCAAATAGTAATCACTCTCCAATCCATGGCTTCCTCGTTCACTCTTCAATTGCTTATGTGATATATATGAGTTGAACTATGTGATATAATTGTACACCAAATACATTGAAAAGTATTTATTCAGGTAAATCAAAAATGATATAGAGAAAGTGTTAATATTTATCAAGAAATCTGATGAGAAAGGTAATGTAGCAACATACCTTGTCTGACATGTCATGAATGATATCATTCAGTTGAACTCAGTCTGCAAAAAAAATTGCATTGAGGTGAAGCAATCGATATGATAATTTGGGGTCAACAGACTTTGCTGAATTATCACCCTCTGACATAGGTTGTTTTCAGATCTCACCAAATTTCTGAACCTTTGCATGAGTACACGAAATTCAATTAACAAAAGGCATAGCAGAAACTTCTTCAAAAATTGAAGCAAACCAATTTTATATAGAGTTTTCAAATTCAAGACTCTAGTAAAGCATAAGCCACCAATTAGGTTATCTCAACACTACCATCAACATCTTCTCAACTAAACTTTCAGTCCTCAAGTTACAAATATCGAAACTTCGACCCAGACATTTACTTTTATGGCTCTATATCGAAATCAAACACCTAAAAAACTAATCCTTGAGCAAATCATAGACCTATCCGCCATTCAAAAACAAACCTTACACTTATACCAGAAGCCAAATAAGCTGATTCTTACACTTATACCAGAAGCCAAATAAGCTGATTCAACACAAAACAGTAGATAATCCCAGTAAAGGACTCAAAATCAACATAAATCAATCAAAGAATCAAACCCACACCCATAACAAAACTCCAAAGAAAACAAAAAATCAAAGAACGTCCAGAAAATAAAAGCTTCAAAAATGGTGATTGTGAACCAATTGGGTACCCGAAATCTCTCTATATCACGCTGTGCAAATCACGAAACCAAGCTGTACGAACTCAGGAGCAGATGAAGATCAAACAGAAAGTCTCATTTAAGATAGTTCATAAATCAAAAGCATAATTATTCAGAAAAAAGGAGAGAGTCCGTGTAGATAGACGCTTCTAGAAAAAAGGAGAGAATGGCAGCACGTAATTATGGGAAACAGAAAGGGCAAAAGAAACAATCCCGGATGAACAGTATAACAGTGGATCCGTCTTTAGATGTATGTATAATATGCTCTTTTTCAGATCAAGCTCAAAAGGCCAAACGTTTAGTGCGTGTTATTTGACTATTTAAATTGTTCCTTTTCAAGGTCTTTAATGAATTTTCGATGGCTAAGTCATGTTTCAAATGTCTTTTATAAACTTTAGAAACCTCATTGTTTCAACAAAATTATGTTTTGTCTTCCACTTCAAATTTAACTCTAAATGAGTTATCATTTATCATCTTTTTGTAACTCAACATAGTACAACGCACATGTTCATATATTTATTGCTTCTTGCTTATTTTAGCGGCAAAAATATATAAGGATTAAATACTTGTTACTCCCTGTACTTTACTCCAGAAAACAGTTAAGTCACTCACATTTAAAATTAAATAATTTAGTCCTTATTCTCTCAAATTTGACACAACATGTCTAAAATGACTATTATACCCCTCACTTCTTTTTTTCTCTCTTTTATTTATTTATTTATTTATTTTTCTGCCTCTCTCTCTCCTCCCCTGCACGCAACGCAAGGCAAGAGCAAAATGGAGCAAGACCCTTTTTTTTTTTTTTAGATCTTCAATCTAGGGTTGCGGGTCGAGCTGTGAGCTCTTACAACACACCGTCACAGCCACCTCCGTCATCATATATTTGTTGGTGAAAAATTAGCTCAGAGCAAAGTGAAATCGAAGCAACCCAGAATTAGGTTATGGGCATCATTGAGTTCGAGCTCCAGGTTGTACTCCGAGTTCTCTGGGTCGAGGTCGTTACAGCCAGCATCATCGATCATTTAGGTCTAGAAGGAAACTGACAGCATCCATTTTGCAGGTCAAGTAGATGTGGATCCGGTTTGGGGGTTGGGGTTTCTACTTGGGATTCGGTGGAGCAGAAGAGGTAGAGCATGGTGAGAGATTGGGGGTTTGAGTGGCGGGCTGAGAGTGGAGCTCGGTGGAGGCGGGCTATTTGGAAATGGGATCAGAGTTGGGCTGGTCAAAGCTGGAATTAGGGTTGGGGAACTAGAGCGGGGAGAGAGAGAGTAGAGAAAGAAGCATAAAAATTAATAGAAAAGGATTAAAAAAAAGATAAAAAAGAGAAAAGAAAAAAAAGGAGAAAAATTAAAAAAAAATAGAAAAATAATAAAAAAGAGCAAGTGAGGGGTATAATAGTCATTTTAAACCTGGTGTGGACCTGTACGTTGTGTAAGAATTAGAGAGAATAAGGACTATCCAGTTTAATTTAAAAGACGGAGGACTAAACTGTTTTTCAGAGAAAAGTTTGAGGAGTAACAAATATTTAATCCAATATATAATATTGCAGAAGTTCTACATCTGAAAATAACATAATTAAACACATACAACATGTTCAAATCAGTTTGTAGGTCTAATTTCGTTTCAGCACAACAAGAAAGTTGATCCTTGCCTGCTTCAATGGTGGAGGAAGGTTGCTCTTCAAATTTCTTGTGATAGAAGTCGTAGAGCTCATCTGAGACTTCTTCTCCGACTTATTGCTTGATCATTCCCTCCATGGCAGCTCTAACATGAGATGCAAATACTAGGGCATTATAAATAGTTCCATGCCATTTGGCAAGGCTAAGATTGCCAATTCCATCATGTTTACGCTAAGGCTATGTTTGGTTGACTGGAAAGGAAAGGAATCACTTTCCTTTCCTTTGGGAAAGTGTTTCCGGAGGGGGGGAGGGAAACAAATTCCTCCACTTTTTCCTTTGCTTTGGGAAAGTGTTTCCCTTCCTTGGCTGTCCCCAAACGCAGGAAAAGAAAGTATTTCCTTTCCCAACACCCACTTTCCGGGAAACAAACATGGCCTAAAACCACTACACCAATTTTTCAATCAGACGACAGTGAAAAACTGTCGTCTGAGTATAGAGTTTGCTGTTGTCTATCTCAATGCCGTCTGATACATGAATCAGACAATACCAGAAAACTGTCGTCTGATAAAGTTTACTACAACAGCGACTACTATACTGTCTGTTGTCTGAATACCACGAAGAACAACAGCAATTGGTACCTTAACTCTTGTGCAAAGTAATTTCAGTTGACAAACCCTGGAAGAATGTTGACGTGTAACGAACATTTAGAGAACATTGATTTGTAAAAAAACTGTTGTCTAAAGGAAGCTTGTAGATCAGCAAAATAATTGAATACTATTGACTAACTTTGAACAAGACAACAACAAAACTATTAAAGCCATTGTGTGTCATTGCTTCAGACAACAATTTTTTCTTTCTTTTTTCTTTATGTCCATTTGTTAGACAATAGTTTTTGATTGGTATTGAATTGTCTGAGATAGGAGTGAAGACATACATTCTGTACAATTAAACAACACATCCTTGATTCCAAAAACCATTTCATTCCATCAGCAGTATTCATCCCAACATTTACACAAGAATTAACCTTGCCCAAGTGCCTATATCTATTTCATTAGCTTAACAGGCTTTCAAGTTTCATGAGCTTTACATGATAATAAAAAAGAATACAATTTGCTCCATCTCCCAAGATAGTTGTAAGCAAAATCACTGCAAGCTTGAAGCCCATTCCTTTGGTACTGTACCACTAAGATAGTTGTAAGCAAAATCACTGCAAGGAAAGAAAACTGGATGCAATTAATAAACTGTCAGGGTATTGAGAGCATCATGATCAAATACGTACTAAAGGTCAAAGTCCTTGTACAAAATTTCATTGAAGCTTGAGCATTTCTGATCTTCCCGAGTTTTTGGGTAGCTTGCATCATACACTCTAATGGAGTTAAGGACTTAAACGAAGTCTTCCTAGCATCTTTGTATCTGCAGTAAGATGGGAAAAACTAGATCAAGTGATGTATACTGAAAAGCGAAGAAAAACCCAAGCTCGTTATCTCATCTATCACCAGCCAGTCTAGCATGCACTTAAAGAATAAGAGAATGAAGACTAGATAGTACAAGTACTCTGAGTCAACATTTTAGACTAGAATGGTTAAATGATTTGGAGAAGAAAATGAAAGCAAACTGAATTAAACTATTTGGCTGTCTCGAATTCAATATATGCAAAACACAGTCCTAATGATCTTCCCAAACAAAAAGAATCTATAACAGATGGCACTATGCCATTTTTGTTCGTTCAGACGACAGAACAGTTCTGTCGTCTGAATGAACAAAAATGTGTCGTCTAGTACGGTGTCGTCTCTTGGGGGCAGAAGACGACAGAAGTGTTCTGTCGTCTGATGAGTTTTGCATTTTGGGAACTCTCTCATACAACAACAATTAAAAGTTGTGCTAATTTACTTTAAACGATAATTATATGTGGTCGTAAAGAGCATCACAGGACAATTAAGTGTCGTTCTAGGATAGGTTTGTATGACATTTAAGTGTTGTGTGAAAGATTTTGAAATTATACATATGTGATGTTGGGAAATGGTTTAGACAATAGATATCATATTCTTTCTGTTATGTCAGTCTCATTACGACGACAATTTACTGTCGTTTGAGATTATTTAGACGACAAATATTTGTGGTCTGAATATAAAAAGGACTACTAATAGTACATGTTTTATATTGTCTGTAATCACGTCCAATCACACTTATTTGTTGTTGTTATACACTTTAGCCAATACTTTCAACTAACTTATGTTGTTGTTTTGCCTTTCAGACTACAATTTTCTATTGTCCCATTGTCAAAAAGACAATAGACTTCTTATTGGTTTTTGTGTTGTTTTTGTGCAGCTGCAACCACACGTTTTGGTGTGCCTTTGTTGTAACTTGCAATTTGAAATAACACATATTACTAGTCTCCTGTTACAATTGGTATGCATGCATCTGGAAATTAAAATTACCCGTTCATGAAACCATAAAATCCACATCCAAAAGCATTCATTGCAATTTCCACTAATCCATCATTGTCTCATGTACACAAACCTAATCATGAGCATCAGTTCAAAATGACCCATATCTACTAATTTGAATCTGCAAACAAGTCCACATTCTTAATGAAAGAAGAATTTCTACTAGACACAAGTTAAATATAGGAACTAGTTCCATAAGTGATGATTTCTCAGATTTGGCTCTCTTTAATCGTTCCGACTTATGACTATTGCACAGAGTACCTGGGATGATCAGTTTACTCAATTTTTGTTCAAATCGAGCATCAACTTATTCCCGTCTCCATCCTCTTCTTCTTTTCCTTTCTTCTGTTTCAACAAAATCCCAAAAGGAAAAACAGGTTTTATTAGGTGTAATGAAACAGAAACCCAGAAGACTAGTTTCATGAACTCAGAAATTATGGAAGGCACCCCTTCAAATCTATTGCTTTTGACTATTAACTATTGAAATATTTATGCATCGTGGCTGTCTTTGTTCAGTTCAGCTATCTATTATGTAACTTATCACAGCTCATTGAACTGTCTATTTCCTAGCACTTAATCAGATCAAATTCATTTTGTTCTCCGGTTGCACTTAATGAATTCTTCGAAGCATTTGATTTTTCTCATCAAACAATCTCAAACTAAATCCATCAAATCAATTACTGGTTATTGGGTTGCAGCATGTTGGTGATCAAAGAAAAGTTATAGGAGGAAAAAAAAAAACAAAGACAACAGCTAATCCAAGTTTTACCAATTTGTTTGTTGATATTCGTCTCTATCTTTCTGTACATCAGCTGAAAGAAGAACTTTGAGGATTGATGAGCCGCCATACCTCCTTTTCATACAAAATACTATGCTTCACAAAAGCAATTTGCCACTACCTTCTTTGGATTACAGTTATAACTTCACAAAAGCAATAAAATCTCGCTAATACTGTAATGCAAAGAACATAGCAATAAAAGTACACAAATCAAAAGAAGATATCAAAGCTATAACCATAATCTAAATTTGGGAAAAAAATTCAGCAATAAAATTTGGCTACAATCTTCATAACTATATCCCCTCTTTTTAAAATCAAATCTATAAAACCTGAGTGGTATATATAATCCAATTAGAGAAAAGTCATAAGAAGAAGAAGAAGCACTACCTTCACTACCCTGCCTTACGAAAAGCAAGCAATCCAACAATAACCCAACCCTAAAAACTTCAACCAACACAACCTGCACATAAGCAATCAGAAAATAACATATTAAAAAATACCATCAATCCTCTGCGAGAAACTAAAGAACATGATACAAAAAACTGGAAGACCTGATTAAGACATGCAAGGAAGAAAAAAAAGTAATCCAACAATCGAATAAATGAGGATTAAGACATGCAAGTTTTTTCCTTGTTTCGATGGATTAGAGCACTACAATGATATGTGAACCAATGCAAATGGTATCAAATACTATAGGTGATTTGTAACAAATCACGCTTAATTTTTTTTTTTCATGAGTAGGAATTGAGTCATACAAAGATGAAATCTCACCTATTTCTTTTGGGTAAAGCTATGGTATGTTAACATTTCTCATACATCAACTATTTTTACCACTTTAAGGACTCATGTTACCACTTTGAGGACTAATATTACTATTTTGAGGACTCATATGGTAAACTAAGAAAATTTACCACTTTAATGACTTATGTTACCACTTTGAGGACTAATATTACTATTTTGAGGACTCATGTGGTAACTGAGAAAATTTACCACTTTAAGGACTCATGTTACCACTTTGAGGACTAATATTACTATTTTGAGGACTCAAATTACCACTTTTAAGGCAATTGTATGCATGTCATACATTAACATTTTGTAGAATTTTCCATTTCTTTTTGCTAACAGACCTTCAGAAATCTCACCTATTTCTTTTTGCTAACAGACCTGCAATGCAATAAAAAGTACAAATAAGGATTTCATACAAAGAAGAATGAATGATGCAATTGACAAAAGAAAAATTAGGCATACAGCTTTTAAGAATAGAAATGCATCATATAATTCGTATCAAACACAAACTATAGCTATGAAGATCATGAATATGAGAGAAAGGGTCTATGAATTCAGTTGAAAGAATGAGGAAAACCAGACTGAAGCAGAAACCACAGCTAAGAAGGCAATCATATCAATGAAGCATAACAGTAATCAATATCTTCTCTTAGAATTCCCCCTTTCTTAATGTGCACATAATCTTAAAATAGAAATGAAATTTTAAAATAAAGGTTACTTAGGATTGGTAAACGCTATAGCCTGCATAGGCTAGGCTTAAATTATATCAAAGTTACACCAACTAAAGCTTTTCTGATATCAAGAAAAGATCAAAATGTTAACATCCCATCTCATAGCTGAAAGACCACATCAAATCAATTATCAGCATTCTCACAAAATAAAAAAAAATAAAAAAATAATTATTGGCATAAGCTCAAGAACACTATTGTCTAGCACTCAACTGAATAACCCAACAAATAAACCTTAGAATGCAAAGTTTCTTGCCGAGCATAGAACTTATAACAGAAACAATTTCAATCACAAAGATGAACAGGAATCCGGGCAACTGAGCTTTAGTATATAGAGAATTGCTAATTTGTTGTTTATGAACAGGGCCATTATGAATAGCTATTATCATAAAACAAATAACTAATATCTAATTGAGAAAAAAAGAAACGACTACTTCTACAAAGATGAACTCAAATCAGATTCAGGTCAGAATCTGATGTATCGTACATATGAAAAAATAAAAAATAAAAAATCTATCAATGAGCACTCGGACTATATTCAAACCTTGAACATAAATTATCAAATTGACTCAGCCGTCAAGCCAACTTCTCAACAAACCAAGTTTGTATTTCATGCTCAAACTTATTTTGCAATTGTCCATTTGGCCAATCCTAAATAGAAGCCACAGTGGCTCTGATATTAACCAATTAAACTAAGTGCTAATATAATTAACAACATAATCAAGGGGTCACGGAGACAATGAATCCATGGACTTTGCTTTACTTTGGTAAACTTTAATTTGATCAATAAATCTTTTTCCGGTATGTATGTGCAATTTTCTAGTTTCCATTAGTTCTACCTTAGCATTTTAAACTCAATAATGAGATAGAAGACAACATTCATACACAGAAAACAAAGACTCATATATCTGCTATTGAATTACATAATCAAACTCCTTTCAGGCTTTCTTCTCCTTTGAAATGAACACTTTATGATCCCAATACTTCAATGTCAGAAGCAGGGACTGAAACCAAAAACCCAATAGCAAATGAAGTTTCTAATGCTAATCTCAAATCCAAGCTAACCAGTTTTCATTAGCATAGCAATACCATCCCAATACAGACTCTAGTGCATGTCTCATTAATTGAAAGCACCTAATGCAGCTATATGCAGTCTACGCACCTGTACCATTAAGAAGAATCAAAATCTAAAGAACTAAAAGGAAGGACTATATACGTGAAGATTAAGTGATTGATATAAAACTGCAGGTTCTTTGAAGATTAAGATTACTGAAACAACCTCGTGCAAATATAGAGCAAATCAATCAAATTGCAAGGGATAGAAAATAAGCAAAAGGCTAAAAATGTTAATCACCAAATGATAAAACTGAAATTTCTTATAAGAAATAGTCTATACAGAAGCAAATTTCATGTATCATTCAAATAAGGCATTATAGTGAATTGAAACAATTGAAGTATGCTCATTGACACGTCTACAATACCGATTTCTAATTTCCAACTCCCTCATGTTCACTGAGTCATATTTCAAACAGTCAATCTATAAACAAAGATAGCACTTGTTCGATTTATCCCCTAGCCATAAGCACAGAAAACATAAATACAAATACATATGGATACAAAAGAGATGTAACATAACAGGGACTCGCCTGAAAGATACAACCTTCTGGTGCCTAATGAGATTATCCAGCTGAGATTCACCTCCTTAAAAGTTACTAAACACAATAAAAGAAACAAATGAAAATGGAAATCCAAAGCAAAGTTAAGAAGCTAGGCACAGGAATAAGGCAACTAAACCCAAAAACGAAAATGAAGAAACAAAGCCTACACAATACTTCTGCTGATATGGAGCCAGCAGACCTCATATTCCTTTTTTACTACGGTTCCTTATAGGTCAGGACCTATGCAAAAGAATAGCTAGCCAGCCAAGGCTTATTCTAGAATCATACGCATATTCTTTTCTAAGTCTCTGTATTAATTAGCTAGGCTTAGGCTATATGCATGTAGTCCTAAGTGAAGCATATTAGATCAACAATCCTATTCTGAAAAGACAACAATGGTAAACGTTCAAAAGAATACTTGGGAAAAAAATAATAACTTTAGAAGATACTGACCTCAACCCCAAGTAAACCAGGTGATCAGATACATGTTTAAAACTCTTAAGTAGAAAATCTACTATAGCTTGAAAGAACAAATATTACTTGGGTTAAGAAGAAAGTGCATCTGGTGATTGTTTGGAGTCTGTGTTTGCAGCTGCAAGGTGAACACAGCAAATAATAAGTAAATAGACAACTACTGAAAAATTCTCACATTCTCATACTTTAAACCAAAAAAATCTTCCTTCTCATACTGTAAAACATTGAACTTGCATATGAAGACAGTAATCAAAAGCATGTTTAATTATATATGTACATTAATTCAAACTTAAAATATTTTTAAGAAACTAATACAGTCCCAAGACATTTCAGTTTGTTCATGACTGACTCAAAGAATGAGATCCACTTTGGAGTACATATTCTACAGCAGCATGAGAAAACAAACCAAATCTGTCCACATCATTCTTAGAACCATATATACAACCCAAGGAAATAAAAATCTCAGTCAAATTCTACCCATCAACAACTCATTGGAATAAGATTAATTCCCCTACAATGACCCCTGCCACCATGTCCTTGGCTCTGGGATGAGGAAAATCACATCACCTGTTACGAAAGTGTAGGAAGCTCTCCAGAAATTCACGCAAGGAAGTATCACTAGCCACTGACAGTAATGTGAACCCAGAACAACAGCGGTCAGAGATCAATAAACAAAAATCAAAACTTAGAAAACAGAAATGCTAACAGTTCTTTCATCAAATTATGATAAGACAAATCCACCATTACCTTGTTTCCAAAATTCCTTAGGGGTTAGCTTGAGCAATCAAGAAAGCTCTCTATTGAGAAGATCGACGACTCTCTGAGACTCCACGGCGTCCAATCCACCTTCGTCGGCGCCGAGGCTAGCGGCAATCACCTCATCTTGGGGCAAGTAATTCACCAAATTTCCCTTGGTCGACACCCACTCACCTCTCTCTCCCATCCGAACCCTACTACTACTCTCCGGCGGCGCAGAAGCAGCAGCACTTGAAACTTCGGCATTGGACGGCTGGGACAGCGATTGCCGAAGAGAGGCAGACAGAGTGGGATTTGGGGATTTAGGGCTTCTGGGACGATTCTGGCCTTGATTTTTGGGGACGAAGACCTTTTGGGTTTTGGCGAAACCCTTGCTTCTTCCGGCTTGCCTATTGGTGTTGCCTTGAGGGTTTCGGTGACTCGACATGGCCTAGAAGATCCCAACCGAATTTCTAGAGAGCTCTACTGGTTGCTGGAGAGCTCCATAATAGATGAAATAGAGACCAAGAAGAAGAAAGAAAGGCTAAGAAGAATAATCGAGAGAGTGAGAATCGAGATCTTAGAGAGCTGATGAGTCCGAGGGATAGAGGTCAAAAAGCACAAGTTGCGGGTTCTAGGTCGGGTTGAGAGAGTGAGAAGGAGAGAAAATCACTTAATTTGCGAGGGATAGAGGTCAAAAAGCACAAGTCAAAATAACTCAAAATTTTTTAAAACAACCTCCACATTTAGACAACATTTAAATGTTGTCTGAATGTCACAACATTTTCTAATAATCAACTAGGGCGTGGCTATTTGAGAGGGAAAAGATTCAATCAACTTTTGGATATCCCTCCAAATTTGGGATAGGAAATCACCACCTTCTACAACTACACAAATGTGTTGTCTGAATGCTCACCATTTTTCCAAATTAAACCAGTATGGTTTTAGTGTATATTCAGACAACAGAAACAAAACTTATGTCGTCTAAAAAACTCAGACGACATAAAACAAAACTTATGTCTTCTGAAGTGTGTCGTCTGAAGGCCTTTTTGGCATAGTGTGGTACTGGATCGAGCATGATTCTTTTCATTCTGCTACCAAAGAAAATTGCAGTAACTTGTAACCAAAACGACAAAGTGCAATATATTCAACACAGTTGTACTGACATTTTAGGAATGAAAGAACTTACTGAATTTTGAAGTAGTTGACATATAGATCAAATCCGACCACTACAGCTCCAACTTATAAGAAAATGAATAGACAAAGTCATCAATATTAGAAGTTGAGACCAAGAGACCAAGAAAAAAATATATATATTTTTACGTCCATGGCTCTAAAGGAAGGCCAATTCTTAGGTGCGGGTAGCCGCACCACGTGTACGGTGCGGCTGCCCAATCAAATCTCAGAAATTTTTATCTTTTTTCCGAAATTGTCCCTGGTTTTTAAATGTGAAATATCCAAAATACCCCCCTGCTAGGGGAATGATTGGCCTGCCGCACCACGTGGCGGTGTGGCTGCCCCACGCAAGAATCAATCCTAAAGGAATGCAAAAGAGAAATTTCTACTCATATTTTATCAGTAATTCAGTATCAACAATATAATAGAAAACAACCATTAAAAGCAGTTGGAAGAAATAAAAAAGGACATAGGTATACGCTCTCATCATACTCCATTAGAAAACCAGGCTTCAGCTCTATCTTCTTCCCTCCATCTTCCTGTGAAATGCTCTTGTTAGCCATATTGATTACCCAACTTTTGATTTATAGACTATGTAAGAAAATATAAAGATATAAAAGAGTACACGAATGGAACTTTAGGAAAATACAAATGGAACTTTAGGAACTTTTGATTATCTACTTTCAAAAATTTAAGTACATATACACATTTCATTACATTATACTAAACATAATATTCAGAGATGAGTTTATTCCACCACAGAATGAGAAGAAGAATAACTGCAAAAGAAAACTGAAGTGCATAAACATCATATTGGCCGGTCATACCTTCTAACATTAGTATTTGCAAGACATCCATCAAAATCAAAAGCAGCAATTTTACTTAAATCATGCAGACCATCATCCTGTAGGCAGAATGAACATGTGAATAACATTAAACTGTTGATGCTCAGTGATATGATGTTATGACAAGCCACCAGGTGGGAGTATGTCTCATAGAATATCAACTAAATTTGATCATACAAAAACTGTATTATTGACCAACACAAGTTCTCTAATTCCACTAACAAAAACATATTATGCCCAGGCAAGCCACCGAAACATTCTAGGACTTACATATGTGGACATGACATCGAGATATTATTTACCCATTCCAATGAATGTGCTGCATTCTAGGTGTTTGGACCCAAAATGAACATTTTGGCCTGACAAGGCGTGTCTTGGAGAAATTGAGCCAATGTCAGTGGCTCAAGCTATATATTGTCGACAAGCTCGAAATATATATTTAGAGGCTAAATAAAGCCTACTATGGAAGTATGACAAGTCAACTTTAGCATATTTTCCTACTTCGGCTAGGAAAAACCGAGCTAGAAAAGGAAGGAGGGGTGGCAGACTAACCAAATGAAATCGAAATGTGCTGAAACTTTCCAGATCCATTCTAGACAGCCCAAGGATCATTTCTTATGAAGAGTGCAAGAGCTTTTTTTGAGTGGAAGGCCTTCAAACAATCAGCCCAATTTTCTACAGAAGCAAAACTGGAAAACTGGACCTGTAAGAGGTCCAGCAGCGTTTTCGGCCCAACCACTATACCAAAAATTCTGAAATTTTTCCAGGGTGATCTACACTCATAATGGAACATTTTTTATGAAGAGGTCATAGTGAAATTCGGAATGCTTGTTGGAGAAATAATTGAAGGAATAAAGGGGCAGAAACTGACCTAAAACCAGCTCAATATTCACATGTTCATGTTTCCTACCCACATGAAGAAAGCTAGATGCTTTTCTTCTTTTCCTTGGATATATTTTTCAAGACAATCTCTTTAATAGATCATCATCACTTCCATGTTGTTGCACCTTCATGCCTTGCTTTAATTTCATCATTTCTCTATCTTTTCCATATTTTACAAATCACTTTCATATTCCACTTTCATTATTTTTCTTCCACTCATCATTTCACTCTTCTTTTTCTTCCCTATATAAACACCTTCTCTTCTCATTCTAAAACACACATTCACATTCAACAACAACATCTCTAAGATGATCTAAGTTCTCTCTAGAGCAAACCTCTCTAAGAGCAACTCCTCTCCCTCTCTTTCTCTTTCTCTTAGCGGTGATCACACTCCTAGTCCTAGTCTTCTCAGAAGCCGACTTTCAGTGCCACCAAACCCTCTGTCAACGTGCTTCGGTCCTAGTCTCCTCGGGAGCCGACGGTAGTGCCGCGACCACAACGGTTACGGAACCAGCCAAGCAAGGGTAACGCCCTAGCAACCCAGTCAAGCAAGGGTAACGCCCTAGCAACCCAGCCAAGCTAAAGTCACGCTTTAGCAAGATCTCAAAACTTCCCGGTGATTTCGCTCTGCTCAATCTGCAATATTGAGTATCGACTTGTGAACAAGAAGAAACTTCAGCAAAGTCCTCGCCACGAGGCACAAAGAATCCCGCGACGAGGTTGGTGCTCTCCTCGTCTACAATCGCTCGACAGAAGTCAGGTCAAGGGACACCCCCGACGACCGCACCCGACGGTGCTGGCACGCCCGCGCAAGAAAAGAGACTGTTGACCAGCTGCAACAAAATTGGAGCCAAACATTTTGGCACACCCGGTGGGACAAGGTTAGAATTTCTTTTCTCTTGAAGACATTCAACCACCGGGCTTCAAAACAAACATTTTGGCACGCCCAGTGGGACCATATCAGAGTCTTTTTGTGTTCACCATCATTGGGATGCCAGAGGAAAATCTTTACCAAAAGAAATTCCTGAAGTCATGGCGACGATAGAAGGCTATGTGCCCATTCCCATTCCGGAGAATGCGAGCATAGAGGAGCGACTTGCTATCTTTCAACAGAACACTGCTTCGTATTATGCGAATTTGAAAAATGTCCTGGCGGCGCAGCAGAAGAGGATGGATGAACTTTTCCAATCAGCCCAACAAGATTCGTGGCAGACTTGGGAGCAGCTGGCCGACGTGACCCAACCAGCCCAAGAAAACCACCAGTAGTCGATGAATGTCGTTGCGACCCAGCACAAACAGACCTCATCGGAGTTCGCGACCTTGTGCAAAGAAGGTTCCAGCTTGGCTACTCAAGTCAGTTCGCATCAAGACGAATTGGGACGTCAAAAACCTGCTCGCGAAGAGGTCATTTCTGAGACTAACTTGCCTATAGGTGGCAATCAACCTAAGGGTCTCACTGGTGAGTCACAGCCTTACACAGAGGCTGTGCATGGAGAAGGTCATCTTAATTATCAATTAAGTTGTGGTCTACAGAAGCCAATTTGTGGCTTTATTAATCAATTCAACTTGAAGTTCTTCATATATTCTTCAAGGCCAAGCGGTGGCTTTGATATATGTGGAGGGCACATCTACAACCCACGTTGCATGAATGGCCAGAACAATTATT
Organism: Rosa rugosa; assembly: GCF_958449725.1. Classification (NCBI taxonomy): domain Eukaryota; kingdom Viridiplantae; phylum Streptophyta; class Magnoliopsida; order Rosales; family Rosaceae; genus Rosa; species Rosa rugosa. Next base: position 27,599,299 of record NC_084826.1, read on the forward strand.
CTAGTGGCCAAGTTGTCCTTCGCAACTGTAAATTTGAGTATCATCAATACAAGTTAACTCTTGTTTACAATTATCCAGCAAGTGAAGCTCTTGATATGGAGAATTCAGACCAGCAAGTGGTCGTCTATAATGGCCAATCTGTGGCTAATCCTGAAGACACCATGTTCTATGACATGGTAGTTGGCGACAAAGCCGATCTTGAAACATCTTCATCTCCAAAAGTGCAATTGAAGATCATGCTTCGTCAACCAACAAAGATACTTGGGGGGCAAGATTACCCCTCTCACGAGCCAAATTCCTCCAAATTCTTCAACGAGAAGTGTCTTTGTTCTTTTCCTATGAGCTCTCACAGGAGGGATTTTTACCCTACAAATTTTGATACATCGGAGCTTGGAATGAAGCATAGATGGCCTCCCCCGTGGTCTTCTAGAGGTTAGCCAAACATAGTGTTGCTAGCTTCTTTCTTTCTTTGCTTTTAATTTTTTGTTAATTTTTCGTTTCTATTTTTCTTTTCATTTAAAAAAAAAAAAAAAAAAAAAAAAGTTGAATTTGGTAAAGGGGTTGTGAATCATAACGGAATAGGTGAAGTCTCTTTTGTTAATATTGGCCTAAACTCCTTATTGGTGCCTAGTTCAGGTCCCTTAAGGTTAAGGGCGGCTTTTATTAACACTTGTTGAACTGTCTTCACACTTATGACCTTTCTCATCTTAGTAAGTATAGCCTATGTGAAATGGTGTCTAGAAAGGGGACAACGTTCATGACAGGTTCTTGAATCCAGAAGTGCGTGCAAATGGGCCTAAACCACTATGTGGGAGTAGCTCATGCCAAAATGGATCCTGCCTCTCTTGTTCGCCCTCCCCCACCTGGCCATTTCAGTAAGGTTGCCCAAAGGATTTGACAGAAAATTTGTGTCTAGGCGACTATACTTGGGCCGCATGTCTAAACCTTGATTCACATTGTCTTATTGAATTCAACTACTTATAAAAAAATAAAAATAAAAAAAAATAAAAAAATTAAAAAAAAATTAAAAAAAAAAAAAAATTTAGTGCAATCCATAATTACTGAGGAGTCAAAACACTGAGGGATTAATTTATTAGCCAGTCTCTTCGCATAAGCCTTCGTGGGAAATTCTAGTGTTCCTACACTCACGAAGCCCATTCATGAAGGCCTGTTTTTGAGGCCCATAATCATTTCTTCGCTATGCCTAGCAACACTAGGGGGCAACACTATACAATACTAAGCCCATTTAGCCTAAAAAAAAAAAACATTAATACAACTCTTAAGGGGCAATTCTAAGTGTTCCTACACTCGCAAAGCTATTAAGCCGAGTCAGCGGCTCCAGAAACTTTTTCCAGCTTTGCCCTCGCAGGAAAGGCTGAGCTCAAGGGAAATGTGAGAGCCACCACCGTGACCGCCACCTCCATCGGAAGTAGTCTTCATGTTACCAAAGATGTCCTCACCATGCATGGGGAACAGAGGAAGGGTTTCAATCTCCATGTTCATAGATCCATAATCGCCATAGTTCCCCATCTGCCCGTTAAAAGCAATCATCACACCAGCGGAAGAAGAAGCAGGTGCAGAAGATCCAAAGTTAATATACTGATCCTCATGTTTCCAATTGGTAACTTTGTCATCACCAACAAGCCCTGATCTTTGCATGGGCACATGAACATCCGAAGTGGACCTTTTCTTCTGCTTCTCTCGAGACCTTTGGTTCACGAACCAATAATAGACGTTCTTGAACTCGATCTTGCCGTACCATTTCAGCTGGAGACAGATCCTCTGAACCTGCTCTATAGTTGGGGACCTAACTCCCTTGTTGTAGAAAAGCTCATTGAGGATTCTTATATGATCTGTAGTGGGAGTCCACCTGCTCCGCCTACAAAGCATGTTAGCACTACTCCCGGCTGCTTTGTTGCTTCCTCCATCCTCGGTTGGTTGCTGGGTTTGTGGTTCCATTGGTGATGGATTGAGAGAATGCGAGAATTGAAGAGTGATGATGATGAGTAATTGCTGTTAGAAATATTCGAGTTGATGATATGATTTTGGGATTGGAAATTTGGGTTTATAATGTGGAGGAAGATATAGGCATGCAAATATCCACCCTTGGATGGACGGTCAAAGAGAAGAGTCAAACTAAGTGTCAGTAAAGCGTGATTAAAGTTGCCTTAAATCTCGGAAAAGAATGGATTATTGGCGCGTGGGGAAACCGAACGGTTTCCGAGGAGGTAACTGTTCTTTTCACGAGATTATTTTTCATGACTGTTGTTTTTCAACGAGTGATTAGTGCCCTAAATCTCGGAAAAGAAGGAGTTATTGTCGCTAAGAGTTTTGATTTGGGAGCCAGCAAGTGGATCCAAAAGATACATATGTCCTCAAAAACCTCGCCACGAGGCTCTTTTTGACGCGGAGCATATTTTAAAAGTTCATATTATTTTCAATATACAACTATGGGGGCCTATATTTGGGGCCTTGCGAGACACAATTATTGGCTTCTCACGGATATTTGGATATCAGGATAAGAAAATATTATTGTATTCATAAAGTGGCTTTGCGGCCAAAAGCAATACATTCATTACAAAGCCAAAAGTGGCTAGAATACAAAACAAGAATCTTCGGATTATCTTCTAAATCTTTTCTCAAGTGGAAGCAGCTATGGAATTCAACGGCAGACTTCAGGGAAGGAAAAAGAGGAGTAACGGAGCCCCCGCGCCCCTTTACATGGAAGCGGTAGAGGAATACAACATAGGCTTGGCCAACACCATTATTCGTGAGAAGGGGAGACTCCAGTAAAAGAAAATGGAGCCTCCAAGCCCCCTCAATTGGAAGCAGCTATAGAATCCAACGTCGGGTTGAGCCGCGCCATTATCTCCTGGAGGGGCAGAGAGTGAAGGAACCAAATATCAGCTTGAGTCTCTGCACCCCCTCTAGCCTTGGTAACCACCATTAGCTGGACGTGAAGTACAGGAACAACCATTCTGTAGCTTGAACCCATTCCTTCAAAGAGTCCATCCCTTCTCATCCCTCCAAGATTCTATCAAGAAGAGAAAGGGGGAAAAGGAGGTGAGAACCAAAGCCCCTTCCATCTGGAGGGCACAACACGGGCCAGGTCCAGAAGAAAGGAAACAGAGGAGGAAAGATGAACCTCAGAGTGGCCGTCCTCCCTCTCCCCGTTTCGCTCCGCGTATGGGATTTTCTCAAAAAATGATCTTACATGACCGGAGATCCCACACTTGGAGCCCCCTCGTGTTTCTAAACCAATCTGAAGCCTGGCATTTTTGTTGCAGAACTCCAGAAGGACGAAACAAGGGGTTGCCTAAGATTACGCCATGAGGCCTAATCCAGGCTTAAGATTACGCCATAAAGCCTAAAATTTAGAGGCTAAAGGTCATTTCATGAGGGGAAGATTTGTGAAGAAGGAGAAAAAGAAGCAAGGACTGAAAGGCCATTTCTTGAATATTTCAGAAAAATTGTTGTGAGTATTCCCTTCCCGAAATACAACTATTTATAGGGAATTCAGGCAAATCCCCACCCTTGAATGAAGCTCTATTTTAAAACCGATGTCAATAAATCGAGATTAGTGATTCCAAATCTCGAGAAAAAAGGGATTAGCAGCATGTGAGGAACGGTTTTTGAGGAGTTAGCTATTATTAGAGGATTAATAGCATGTGGGGAAACCGAACGGTTTTCGAGGGGGCCTACAGAGATTGGCCCGCAAAGCTCAATTTCAAGCAAAGTTCCTCCACGCGGAGATTCGCCGCAATAGCACTAGCTTCGGCCTGAGTGGCCCGTTCTCTGAGAAACACCAGGTTGCGGCCCATTTCTTCAGAAGCAGCCAGAGGTTCATCGAGTTGGGCTTCTTCTGTAGCAATTGCGTTTTCAACAAAGCCTAAACCTGTATGGAGGTCCTCGATCCGAAGTTTGAAGTCGGACCTTTGGATTTGTAGTTCCCGCAGGCGGTTGGTTCGCTCATTTAAAATACCGCGAGAGATGTCCATTTCTCGAGAGAGGCTATTCAAAGCCTCTCGAGTGTCGTGAGCCTGGGCGTTCGCGGCCGGTTGACGTTGGCGGGCCTCACCAAGTTCATTCAGCAGATCGTCAATGGCACTAAATTGCTGCAGGGTCAATGCCTTCTCCTGGCAAAGATACCTTAGGGCTTCCAAGACTCGCGAAGGATTAAATGAAAGCAAACAGTTTGCTATTTTGCATCTTATTTCGCCAAGTACTATAGGCCTTGATCTAGCTAGGAAAGCGGCTCCAACACCTACATTTGAAAAAATGAACAGAGAGCCAGCAAACAAGGCAGATACTTGTTGCTATACACATGGCGAAGCTACCACCAAGGAAGAGAAGGATCCTCATTCGCGATCAAAAGCAGTCTCCTTCGCATGGGGGGCACGCTAAAGTTTTGATTGCCTACAACCTGCCCAAGTTTTGCCAGATCCATGGGGGGCAATAAAGTTGGCAAAGGAAGCGTCAGTTCATGACAAAGGCAATTCAATAGTGGCATTCAAGCTTTATGGCCTATTTAGAGGCCTATATGGAAACAGTCAAGCCGATACAAGTGGCTTTGGAGCAACAACATTATAAGAGGAGTGCTGATTCAAGACCTCTTTAGTCAAGACGAGGACCTTTGACTTCGAGGTCTGGGGGGCAATGTTTGGACCCAAAATGAACATTTTGGCCTGACAAGGCGTGTCTTGGAGAAATTGAGCCAATGTCAGTGGCTCAAGCTATATATTGTCGACAGCCAATGTCAGTGGCTCAAGCTATATATTGTCGACAAGCTCGAAATATATATTTAGAGGCTAAATAAAGCCTACTATGGAAGTATGACAAGTCAACTTTAGCATATTTTCCTACTTCGGCTAGGAAAAACCGAGCTAGACAAGGAAGGAGGGGTGGCAGACTAACCAAATGAAATCGAAATGTGCTGAAACTTTCCAGATCCATTCTAGACAGCCCAAGGATCATTTCTTATGAAGAGTGCAAGAGCTTTTTTTGAGTGGAAGGCCTTCAAACAATCAGCCCAATTGTCTACAGAAGCAAAACTGGAAAACTGGACCTGTAAGAGGTCCAGCAGGGTTTTCGGCCCAACCACTATACCCAAAATTCTGAAATTTTTCCAGGGTGATCTACACTCATAATGGAACATTTTTTATGAAGAGGTCATAGTGAAATTCGGAATGCTTGTTGGAGAAATAATTGAAGGAATAAAGAGGCAGAAACTGACCTAATTCATGCCTTGCTTTAATTTCATCATTTCTCTATCTTTTCCATATTTTACAAATCACTTTCATATTCCACTTTCATTATTTTTCTTCCACTCATCATTTCACTCTTCTTTTTCTTCCCTATATAAACACCTTCTCTTCTCATTCTAAAACACACATTCACATTCAACAACAACATCTCTAAGATGATCTAAGTTCTCTCTAGAGCAAACCTCTCTAAGAGCAACTCCTCTCCCTCTCTTTCTCTTTCTCTTAGCGGTGATCACACTCCTAGTCCTAGTCTTCTCAGAAGCCGACTTTCAGTGCCACCAAACCCTCTGTCAACGTGCTTCGGTCCTAGTCTCCTCGGGAGCCGACGGTAGTGCCGCGACCACAACGGTTACGGAACCAGCCAAGCAAGGGTAACGCCCTAGCAACCCAGTCAAGCAAGGGTAACGCCCTAGCAACCCAGCCAAGCTAAAGTCACGCTTTAGCAAGATCTCAAAACTTCCCGGTGATTTCGCTCTGCTCAATCTGCAATATTGAGTATCGACTTGTGAACAAGAAGAAACTTCAGCAAAGTCCTCGCCACGAGGCACAAAGAATCCCGCGACGAGGTTGGTGCTCTCCTCGTCTACAATCGCTCGACAGAAGTCAGGTCAAGGGACACCCCCGACGACCGCACCCGACGGTGCTGGCACGCCCGCGCAAGAAAAGAGACTGTTGACCAGCTGCAACAAAATTGGAGCCAAACACTAGGAATCCAATTAATGTCCTTTTCAAATTGTTGTTGATGCTCACGTAACATGTAGATCCAAAAACTATTTCCCACAAAAGATTACCACATCCATTTTCTTGGATAATCCAAAACAAAACCTTTATCTTTCCAATTACCGAAAATAAAAAACCCAAGTTGCAATACCTTTAGACTGAAACCCTTTAATCTTGTCAAACAAAGCAACCGATTTGGACCCAAAAGTGAAGCAACCCAAGTGGTGCCACTTGGTCGAGTCAAAACCACACGGGTCTCTGGTGACCGAGCACAGCCTGAGAGCTATCTTTTAAATCAGTTCGGAGCATTTCTTGCATGAGGACTTGGCGTACTCGACTTCGACATGAGTGTAAATTTGAAAGTTGAAAGTCTACATACAGAAGCAGAGACATTGTTCTAGCCATAATACTACTCACTACAGCTAGGAATTTGGGTTCACCTATACAGTTGACTGAGGCATTATCCACCTAATAGACAAGTATTAACTAGTTTGAATTTAAGCTGAATGCACCAAACACAAGGAATTTTCCGGTCCTTAGCAGTTAAAGAGAAACATATTTACCTGCACGCCTCCTTGTCCATAATCTGGATAGTTGGCCTCCCTCGGTGCCATACCAGGCCTATAACTAAGGTTATTACTAAAATCAGTTCCAGTGGATGTCAAAGCTGTTGCCAGGGATGCCATTTGCTTCAATCTCACTGCAGCATCTTCACTGGGACTAAAAGGCAACACTCTCCTTCTCTTCTTGGACATTACCAAACCACTCGCTCTCCTTCGCTCTTTCAATTATCTACAAACAAAAACAGAACCAACACTATCCCATTAGTATATACTTCCACCAAACATACGTAAAAAAAATATTAAAAAAAATATTTTCACATACACCAAAAATTGAACGGGAATTTAAACCTTATAACTCAATTTCTTATCGGATTTTACCTTGGTTTATCTTCTCCGGAGCTTCTGCATTTCTCTGAATTCGAAAGAAGTCAACTATTTTGGTCTGAATGAGAAGGAAAGCTGTAATACCACCAAAGCAGAGTTTCAATCAAAATTGGGTTTTGAACAAGATCCATATACCCAAATCCAAACTAACCAAACACCCAAAAAGCACGAATCATAAACCCCTCAAATCCTGTTTTTGATTATCATGAAGTGGTCTGGATTTGCAACAATACCAAAATTAGGGGAAATAGAACAAGAATAAGAAGCATACATGTAGGTATTAGAGCTTGATTCGATTTGGAGAAGGAAGACCAGAGAAACCCAGAGTCTCGGGTTCCGGCGATGGCACATGCGTGGTCCTCCGAGAGTGAGTCACCGGCGAGGCTTCTGGATTTTGATGTCCGACTTCCTCTGAGCACAATAATGGTGGAGGTGTGTTGAGGAAACAACTGGATCTCGATGAGAGCTGGGGACCAGCGCCGTCGCGACTTTCATGGTCGCGTGAGGAGGCTGGCGGCGGTGGATGACAGTGATCTCGTTGGAAGACATCTTTTTTCAACTATTGTACGTGCTAATCAATCTTAAACAACATCAATGTAAAAACTGTTGTCTGAATTGATTGATTCAGACAACATCAGAAAAACAACCATTGTCTGATTTACAATTGCACAACAGCAATATAACAACTGTCGTCTGATTCGAGAATTAAGACGACAGAAAAATTCTTGCTGTCGTCTGATTATTTCAGACGACAGTTAAAATGTTTGCTGTCGTCTGATATGTGTTGTCTGATTCCGAAATTGGTGTAGTGAACATCCATTTTGTTCTACAAACTCTTCCTAGGTATGCTAAATGAATCCATTTTCTCTTCACTAACTTTCCCCTGCATTAACAAATGAAAAAAAACACATAGCATCTAATTAAGGACGCTACATTAATTAGCACATAATTTTTTCTCTTCACTTTCTCTTCAACAGAAGTATCTCATTGGCACATAATTTTTTGAGAAATTTTTTTCACACATTGCAAAATACTAGATACACATTCATTTTTTCATACATACATCCATTATCAAATTTTATGGGTACGTTAAACTACCAAAAGAGACATTTATATCAAAAATAAAGAAACATATATAGTTGGAATATACTATCCCGCTTTAGAGTTTTCTTCTCCTCTACGTGAATGAAGATGCAAACTTAGAACCCTAATTAGAAACAGTTAACGACACTGATCGATAAACATCCATAATTTCAAAGAAAATTATCAATAGCGTAATGGATTCTGATATTGTTGTTTCTCGACCCTCAACTAAGGTATGACTTTTCCATCTTTGACTGAATTTTATCTACTACAAAATTTAGGGTTTCAATTTCAATTGTTGTTTGGGCTAATTCGTTTAATGGCTGGGTTTGTTATCGTAATTGGAACTAAAGAGTTGTGATAATTTCTTAAGACATGGAGGAAGTACTGTCACGCCCCGAATTTTGAATAATAAATTCAAATCCGAAACATGAATTAAACCACTTAATCAAATAAACGTTCTGAATTTTTTTCTCAATATAACCTCACCACACGGTACACAAACTCCAAATCTCGAAACCTTGAGTTCATTATTACAATTCACTCTCACAAGCAATATTGTAAAGCTCTAAATGAGCATAATACACCTCACAAAGTAATTTAGATCGACACAATTGCAGCTACTCTACGCAGCTCGATCTCTATCCTGATTCTCTTGACCTGTAGTAGTACCCGCTACACAATTTGAATAGTGTACCGGGATTGCAACAATACCAAACCCGGTAAGCTTTTGACAGCTAGTATGAGTAAACAAGAAAGAACTGTGATTTATTAAATTACAAGACCACCCCAAACCCACGTTACTTTCTCACTCTCATATATATATATATAGACACTTATGAGTTACTCTCAATTTTGCTCATAAAATTTCCCAACATTTGGCAGACAGACTCATATATATATATAGACACTTATGAGTTACTCTCAATTTTGCTCATAAGATTTCCCAACATTTGGCAGACAGACTCATATATATATATAGACCCTTATGAGTTACTCTCAATTTCCCTCGTAAGGTTACCACATATATATAGACACTTATGAGTTACTCTCAATTTCACTCATAAGGTCACTCCACATTTGGCAGACAGACTAGAGCTCTAACTGAACGTAACCACTCGTCCGGCCACAGACGTGATTACGATTTAATACTATTAATAACCACCATTTCCCTCAGACGTTAAGATTTCCCAACATTTGGCAGACAGACTCATATATATATATAGACCCTTATGAGTTACTCTCAATTTCCCTCGTAAGGTTACCACATATATATAGACACTTATGAGTTACTCTCAATTTCACTCATAAGGTCACTCCACATTTGGCAGACAGACTAGAGCTCTAACTGAACGTAACCACTCGTCCGGCCACAGACGTGATTACGATTTAATACTATTAATAACCACCAGCCCGGTACGAGAGCGTGATTCACTAATAGATGCCATGGTCACCTCGTGACCTAGTGATCTCCACAGATCACAACAATTTATTGTTCCTCAACAATAAAACTCAACACCTCTCACAATATATTGTTTCTCAACAATAAACTCAATACCTCTCACAATATATTGTTTCTCAACAATAAACTCAATACAACTCCAACAATACATATTATTTCACGTAAATAATATATATATAGACATTCACACAGGAATGCCTATTAATACCAACTATAGTTCATATGATTGCAATAAAATAACGTAATTAAATGTATTGGGTTCGTAATATGAACCACGTGAGGTTTACTCACCTCGATAATCCCGCTGCGTCTTCAATCCAGCTCAAAATACGATCCACAATCGTCCACCAACTCAAACCGTCAATCACCTAGTCAGATACGATCTTAACTTAGCAATCATTCATAAACCACACATATACGGAAATCCAACGGTCGGATTCTAATTTAATGATGATCCAACGGTCAGATCGAATTTATATGATGATCCAACGGTCGGATCCTCACGGATCGCCCTTAGGATCATCCTCCAAAATTATCACGAAGATCCAACTGTCGGATTCTAATTTAATGATGATCCAACGGTCAGATCGAATTTATATGATGATCCAACGGTCGGATTCTAATTTAATGATGATCCAACGGTCAGATCGAATTTATATGATGATCCAACGGTCGGATCCTCTCGGATCGCCCTTAGGATCATCCTCCAAAATTATCACGAAGATCCAACGGTCAGATCTTCTTGAATCACTCTAACAAACATCTCCTCAAAATTATACGAAAATCCGACGGACGGATTCTCACGAATCGCCTCCCTAATCACTGTTTTGCATTTATACGAAGATCCAACGGTCGGATCTTCGCCCATGACCACACAAAGCCACTGGAACAGTCATAAGATCATCATATCAAAACTACAAGTCCATCTGACGGTCCTAACTTCACAGATCACAAATCTAACGATCGAAATCGATCGAAACTTAAAAAATCATAACTAAATCATACGATATCTGAAAATTGCGTATAATATATCGAAATGATCGTATTGAAATATAGAATCTAAAAATGCACAGAAACTATATTTTTGACCCCCGGAGGTGGCCGGAAAGGGCCGCCGGAGTTAGTGGCAGAGCCGCCGCCGACCACCGCCAATGGTGTCGGGGCCGGGCTGCTCCTCTTCCCCTCATCATGCTTAACAACTTTCATAACTACCATGTAAGCTGAAAATGACCGGAAGTGGTCGAAAATTACCTAGAACAGTTGAAGGTGACCGGAATTTTTCCAGAAACCGGCGAAGAAATGCAGAAACCGGCGAGCTATGATTTCGACGTAAAAACTTCAATTTTAGGCCTCGATTCCTTCTGGAGAGTTGTTAATAACATCAAGCCGAACTCACTGGTTCAAGAATCAATCAAAACGATGCACTACAGCTCGAGATATCACGATCGAAAGGTTTTGGTTTTTCGATCGAAAACCGGTCGAGCTCCGACGAACGTGAAACCGGTCACTCCCGGTGCGATCCTTCTGGTATGATGATCAGCAGGTTGAGGCGAGTTCATAGAGCTAAGGATCGGAAGTTTTGGTGGCCGGAGCTAGGAGAAAACCGGCGTTGACCACAATCGAACTCAAATCGGTTCAAGCTCCCCGCCGCCGCTATAGACCGAGCCGCCGTGAAAGGCTGCCACAGACGGGTGCGCAAGGACCAGGCGAAGCCAAGGGAAGAAGTTTGGTGAAGATTGGTGGCCGGAGGAGGAAGATATGGCCGGTGGAAGTTTGGAGGCGATTTCCGGCTTCGGGAGGAAATCTGCAGCCGGTTTCCATTTTTGGAAATTTTGAAATTATTTTCGGAAATTTCCGAAAATGGAAGCTTTATACTAAATTGGAAACGTTTTCAAAAAATCATAACTAATTCATACGAACTCCGATTTTTGCGTTCCGCATATGCACGCGATCGTATCGACGAGCTCTACAACTTTCATGAAGGAAGTTTTCCCAAATTTTGAACGTATAAAAAGTCAACTTTCGCGAGCCCCTAAATAAGGTTCGTTTTCGAAAATTAATCGTTCGAACTAATTCCACAACTTCTCCAAGCCTCGTACTCGCTCCCACTATCGTGAAATCATTTCTAAAAATCCACGGAATTTAATTTGGATTTTTCGGGGTATTACAATCTACCCTCCTTAAAGAAATTTCGTCCCGAAATTTAAGCGCAAGTTAATTGCTCTCGATTACGGTTAACCTAACCATCGAATCTCCATCTTTCCCAAAACTGTAGTAATCTACAAAGCCACAGCCCTTTGTATAAAAATACATTCCTATGGCCACTAAATCCTTTCATCATGATGTAAATTCACAAAACAACTGCTCAACATCATTCCACATCAATTACACAAAATCATCACGTGGATCATCACATAGATCATCACCCTGTACTGGCATACAAGCACAGTAAAGACTCCCACAAAGCGTTTCGCTACTCCATTAGCATCACGGTAAATCTCTATAGTAAAACTTAAGCATGCACTATTCTACACAACAATAGAGATGCATCACTCAAAACAAATCATCCCCAAAAGCACGCCAATAAAATATGTCACCCAGTGATGATGACTTGGGCTTGCTCAATCCTTGGGCTAAGCATTAGGGCTGGTCAATTGGGCCGAAGAAACCGAACCATCCACATTTCGAACAAGCCCGAACCATTGGGCTTACTATTGGCGTGCCATTCGGGCCGAACCATTGGGCTTAACATTTGGGCCTACCATTCGGGCCGAACCATTGGGCTTACTATTTGGGCCTAACAATCGGCCGAACAATTGGGCTTACTATTTGGGCCTACCAATCGGGCCGAACAATTGGGCTTACTATTTGGGCCTACAAATCGGGCCGAACAATTGGGCTTACCATTTCCAGCTCGGCTACGGTATGAAATTGTACATACCGTAGGTATACCGTATATACGTATGCATACCGTGCAGACCGTATATACGTCCGTATATCAAGCATATACGAGATCCAAAAATATTTGTAAGAGGTAAGGTTCGAACTCCCGACCTCGAACACGAAGGTTTTGCTCCCAACCACTGAAGCAAGAGCTGCCTTCATTAATATATGCTCACGTGTTATATTTATTATGTCATAAGCGACATAAATAAAATAACGGGGGAGGCAAGGTTCGAAACCTTAACCTGCTGCACGAAACCTTTGTCCCCAACCACTGGAGCACAAGCTGTGCTTAATATAATGTGTACAATTGTTATACTTATTATGTCATAAGCGAACATAATAAAAATAAACGAGAGGCAAGGTTCGAACCTCTGACCTCTTGTACAAGAGCTTTGCTCTTCAACCACTAGAGCACCAGCTGCTCTCGTTACTATCCATGCAAGTCCTTTTATTTATTCTATAATAAGCGATAGAATAAAAACAAACTGTCGGTACACTCCACGTGCCACGACACGTCTCTTCCGTGATTTACGGAAAGCAGATCACTTTCGGCGAAAGCTGTCTGCCACAGCGTCTCGAGATTCGCTCGGTCCCCTTACACGCTCTCCACGCGCCAACAGCTTTTCCGTGTTTTCGGGTGACTTTAATCCAACGCGTAGATTGAATCTCAGAGATCGTCCATCCAACGGTGGAGATCTGTTCACCTTGTTCTATAAATAGGTGCATTCTGGAGAAAAACTGTTCACTCCAAAGGAAAAGAAATTTTCTTCCGAGCTCAAGCCTTTCTCTCTCAACTCTTCAGCCTTTCTCTTCTCAAATCCCCAGTTTTTCACTCTCAGATCTTCAATCTTTTCCTCCAAATCTTCAATCCTTCTTTCTCAGATCTTTTCTTCCATTTGAAGATTCGATCTCATCTTTCCTCTGAGAATCTCAGATCTCCAATCACCAGTTCAACAACTCCAATCCTTCTAACAAAATCTCCCTCAAACACTAAACCATGTATTCCTCGATTTTCACATCCTCTCACCCCATGACCCAAGAACCACGAACTCTGCAACTAATGGAGCTCCAAACCCAGCATCAAATCGAGGATGGAGGAAACAACCAAGCAGCCGGGAGTAGTGCCAACACGGATTTCTGGCGAAGCCGTACCAGGTGGATTCCTACTCCAGATCAAATAAGAATTCTCAAGGATCTTTACTACGACAAGGGAGTTAAGTGCCCAACTACAGAGCACATTCACGAGATCTGTCTCCAGCTGAACCAGTATGGACAGGTTGAGGGCAAGAACATTTACTTTTGGTTCCAGAACGTCAGGGCTCGAGAGAAGCAGATGAAGAGGTGCAATCAGGATGCTCAAGTGCCCATAGGAACTAGTTCTCCTGGTACTGGTGGATCCATTGATCTCAATTTTGGGTCCACTGGTTCTACTGGTGCTGGTGGATCCATCGACATCAATTTTGGGCCAGCTGGTGGATCCATTGACATAAATTTTGGGTCCACTAGTTCTACTGGTGCTGGTGGATCCATTGATCTCAATTTTGGGTCAGGCAGTGTTGACCCGTATTTCTCCTCACCCTTCACTATTAGTACTAGTACTACTTTCTTTGGCAGGAATGAAGAACAAACTTCCATGGAACAACGAGGAGAAGATCACCAGGAGATTGAAACTCTTCCTTTGTTCCCAGTGCACGGTGAGGACGTCCTTGGAGACCCGAAGACTACTTCCGAGGGAGGTAGCGCATATGGCTACTATTCCAGTGGCTCGAGCGGTTACAACGGTGGCTCTCACGTTTCTCTTGAGCTCAGCCTCAACCCATCCGGAGCTGGTGACTTGGCTTAGTATAGTGTAGTTCCCTTTTTTTTTTTTTTTTTTTTTTTGTAATGTAATTAAATGTCTAAATCAATAAGACTGAATGTATGTGGTAGTCTTTTCTTTTAAAAAAACAAACCAACAACGACACCAAGGATCGAACCTTGGTCACCCAATGCTCTTTCAAAACCTTAGCCAACTCTGTTGCACACATCTCTCATATGGATGTATCACAAACAATTATTCAAAACCTAACAATCAATTAAGTCACACAGAGGTCTAGTTAGTATCGTCTGAGTCAAACCAAACACAAACAATTTCGTCGCTAGAATTCAGGGATTAATAAAGCTAAACACTTCCCATTCAGAAACACCTATAGAGCACCAAACTTAACACCTCTTACGCTCGTGATCTTTAGAACTAGAACACTAACATATCCTTCACTGGGCAGGAAGGTACATGTCTCAAAAGAATACTACAAATTCGCTCCAAGTCATTATCGATAATTCATATCCTTAGTACCAAATCTAATCATGGTCATGCTTCACCTTAAAGAAGGAACATAGCCAAATTCTTCTTCTTTCTCAATACAGTACCATCATGGAAAAATACTAGCTCTAATGAATCTCTACTCAAGTAAACTCTCACCTTGAACCTTCAACTCCTTAAGTGCAGTTTCATCCAATAAAGCGACATTAATATAGGTATCTAACCTGGTATCTCCTCGATAACAAACTCCACCACCCTCCTTATAGGTAACCTAAGTATCTCCAAATTACCTCACTACACTCAAAAATTTATATCAATCTCTTCCCAAACCACAGAGTCAATAATCCTGTTCAATGGCTAACACCCTAACCAAGGTGAGTTCTATCAAATGGTTACATCATGCAAAAGCGAAACATTCAGCCTAGATAGTTAAGTAGTATCAACTGTTTCAACAATAATCCAAACAAGTTGTACTACCTCCTCCACAAAATTGAACTCCTCCTGAACGGAACCCATGCTTTTACTCATAATTCCTCCGTCTAAAAAAATCTATCGCCAACTGAACATAGAATCACCACACAACCTTCTCAATCCATACTGAGAATTCAATCTCACACAAGATCAGCATAGCTGCCTCAGAGTCACTTTAAACACCTATCTCATGCCAATTACCAAACACTTCAACATCCAAAAGAACTGCACTTCCATAAAACAATTCTCATTGACACAACAGAGTTAAATCCGGAGGTTCCTATTCCTCAAGGATTGTAACTCGCGGCAACTGAACTTATTCCAATACGAACCTACAAGACAACTTTAAGGTTCTAAGTACAACCCCTTTGAATATCCATCACCTAAGAAGTATAGTATGCTTGGCTAATACACATATAACACCTAACAGTATAAGTCAATCACAAGTCCATATTAACCAAGTCAATACTACAGGGAAGGTATTCACGTTCTTAAACGACCTAGCGGCCTAAACAACTCCCAACACTCACGCATACCCAATGACTTAGCCAATACCGAAGAGTACACGATGGGGATCCGCTGCAGACGGGCCATCACTCGGAAAGTATTGACACATCACCAAATATGCACCTTACGCTCTGATACCAAACTGTCACGCCCCGAATTTTGAATAATAAATTCAAATCCGAAACATGAATTAAACCACTTAATCAAATAAACGTTCTGAATTTTTTTCTCAATATAACCTCACCACACGGTACACAAACTCCAAATCTCGAAACCTCGAATTCATTATTACAATTCACTCTCACAAGCAATATTGTAAAGCTCTAAATGAGCATAATACACCTCACAAAGTAATTTAGATCGACACAATTGCAGCTACTCTACGCAGCTCGATCTCCATCCTGATTCTCTTGACCTGTAGTAGTACCCGCTACACAATTTGAATAGTGTACCGGGATTGCAACAACACCAAACCCGGTAAGCTTTTGACAGCTAGTATGAGTAAACAAGAAAGAACTGTGATTTATTAAATTACAAGACCACCCCAAACCCACGTTACTTTCTCACTCTCATATATATATATATAGACACTTATGAGTTACTCTCAATTTTGCTCATAAGATTTCCCAACATTTGGCAGACAGACTCATATATATATATAGACACTTATGAGTTACTCTCAATTTTGCTCATAAGATTTCCCAACATTTGGCAGACAGACTCATATATATATATAGACCCTTGTGAGTTACTCTCAATTTCCCTCGTAAGGTTACCACATATATATAGACACTTATGAGTTACTCTCAATTTCACTCATAAGGTCACTCCACATTTGGCAGACAGACTAGAGCTCTAACTGAACGTAACCACTCGTCCGGCCACAGACGTGATTACGATTTAATACTATTAATAACCACCAGCCCGGTACGAGAGCGTGATTCACTAATAGATGCCATGGTCACCTCGTGACCTAGTGATCTCCACAGATCACAACAATTTATTGTTCCTCAACAATAAAATTCAACACCTCTCACAATATATTGTTTCTCAACAATAAACTCAATACCTCTCACAATATATTGTTTCTCAACAATAAATTCAATACAACTCCAACAATACATATTATTTCACGTAAATAATATATATATAGACATTCACACAGGAATGCCTATTAATACCAACTATAGTTCATATGATTGCAATAAAATAACGTAATTAAATGTATTGGGTTCGTAATATGAACCACGTGAGGTTTACTCACCTCGATAATCCCGCTGCGTCTTCAATCCAGCTCAAAATACGATCCACAATCGTCCACCAACTCAAACCGTCAATCACCTAGTCAGATACGATCTTAACTTAGCAATCATTCATAAACCACACATATACGGAAATCCAACGGTCGGATTCTAATTTAATGATGATCCAACGGTCAGATCGAATTTATATGATGATCCAACGGTCGGATCCTCACGGATCGCCCTTAGGATCATCCTCCAAAATTATCACGAAGATCCAACTGTCAGATTCTAATTTAATGATGATCCAACGGTCAGATCAAATTTATATGATGATCCAACGGTCGGATTCTAATTTAATGATGATCCAACGGTCAGATCGAATTTATATGATGATCCAACGGTCGGATCCTCACGGATCGCCCTTAGGATCATCCTCCAAAATTATCACGAAGATCCAACGGTCAGATCTTCTTGAATCACTCTAACAAACATCTCCTCAAAATTATACGAAAATCCGACGGACGGATTCTCACGAATCGCCTCCCTAATCACTGTTTTGCATTTATACGAAGATCCAACGGTCGGATCTTCGCCCATGACCACACAAAGCCACTGGAACAGTCATAAGATCATCATATCAAAACTACAAGTCCATCTGACGGTCCTAACTTCACAGATCACAAATCTAACGATCGAAATCGATCGAAACTTAAAAAATCATAACTAAATCATACGATATCTGAAAATTGTGTATAATATATCGAAATGATCGTATTGAAATATAGAATCTAAAAATGCACAGAAACTATATTTTTGACCCCCGGAGGTGGCCGGAAAGGGCCGCCGGAGTTAGTGGCAGAGCCGCCGCCGACCACCGCCAATGGTGTCGGGGCCGGGCTGCTCCTCTTCCCCTCATCATGCTTAACAACTTTCATAACTACCATGTAAGCTGAAAATGACCGGAAGTGGTCGAAAATTACCTAGAACAGTTGAAGGTGATCGGAATTTTTCCAGAAACCGGCGAAGAAATGCAGAAACCGGCGAGCTATGATTTCGACGTAAAAACTTCAATTTTAGGCCTCGATTCCTTCTGGAGAGTTGTTAATAACATCAAGCCGAACTCACTGGTTCAAGAATCAATCAAAACGATGCACTACAGCTCGAGATATCACGATCGAAAGGTTTTGGTTTTTCGATCGAAAACCGGTCGAGCTCCGACGAACGTGAAACCGGTCACTCCAGGTGCGATCCTTCTGGTATGATGATCAGCAGGTTGAGGCGAGTTCATAGAGCTAAGGATCGGAAGTTTTGGTGGCCGGAGCTAGGAGAAAACCGGCGTTGACCACAATCGAACTCAAATCGGTTCAAGCTCCCCGCCGCCGCTATAGACCGAGCCGCCGTGAAAGGCTGCCACAGACGGGTGCGCAAGGACCAGGCGAAGCCAAGGGAAGAAGTTTGGTGAAGATTGGTGGCCGGAGGAGGAAGATATGGCCGGTGGAAGTTTGGAGGCGATTTCCGGCTTCGGGAGGAAATCTGCAGCCGGTTTCCATTTTTGGAAATTCTGAAATTATTTTCGGAAATTTCCGAAAATGGAAGCTTTATACTAAATTGGAAACGTTTTCAAAAAATCATAACTAATTCATACGAACTCCGATTTTTGCGTTCCGCATATGCACGCGATCGTATCGACGAGTTCTACAACTTTCATGAAGGAAGTTTTCCCAAATTTTGAACGTATAAAAAGTCAACTTTCGCGAGTCCCTAAATAACGTTCGTTTTCGAAAATTAATCGTTCGAACTAATTCCACAACTTCTCCAACCCTCGTACTCGCTCCCACTATCGTGAAATCATTTCTAAAAATCCACGGAATTTAATTTGGATTTTTCGGGGTATTACAAGTACGCCTTTTGTCAAATTACAACCAGTATCGAGTTTTTCTTTCCAGGAAATGTGTGACTAGAGAGATTTCTTGTCCTTGGAGATTTTCTTCTAGTTTCCTTTGTTAATTACACTTAGTGGTCAGTTTCTCTTAAATGATCAGTATAGGAGATGCGATGCTAGCTAATAAGTGTTGGATCTTTAGTGCATAGTGCATTGCTTATACAACTTTACTAATGTTTTATATAAAAAGCATATGCAACTCATATCTATCCACTAGACCACTACATGATCAAATATTCTGTGCAGTAACAAGCAGTGATTAATAAAGTACTTTTCAATTCATATACTTGCTCAGTTTCGATGTCTATTATTATTGAGATTTACTATCCTAGAAAAGTTGCATAAGAATTAGAGTGTTCACAAAAAGGATGTTTTTTTTGTTGCGATTGTTTTTTTTTTTTCAAGTTAAGATGGTATATATAAAAAAGGGGAAATGTTCATTTACCCAATTTTAGCTTAAAAATTGCCCACTTACCGAAACACTCTAAGAGATTGCCCACTTACCCAAACACTCTAAGAGATTATTTCCCTATTACCCAATTAAGTATTTTTTTTTATTCTTTTTTATTTATTTTTGGGACAATTTTGCCCTCTCCTTCTTTGTCACTTAGAGAGAGAAGTGATAGGAGACCTTGCCGGACTCCGGTGACCAGTGGCCGGCCGCGGACTCCGATGATGGGACTCCGGCGACCGGTGACCGGAATCCGGTAACCGTTCATCGGAATCCCAAATCCGGCGACCGGACTAATGATCGGATTCCGGCGTCTGAATTTATTGCCTCCTAATAATACCCAGTAACCATATTATTGCCCCCAATAACCATATTATTGCCTCCTAATAATCATATTATTGCCTCCCAATAATTATATTATTGCCCCAAATAATCATATTATTGCCCCCCAATAATCATATTATTACCCTCAATAGTCAAATTACTGCTCCCCAATAATAATATTACTGCCCTCCAATAAACATATTATTGGGGCAATAAACATGCACCCATTCTTCCGGCGACTCGACTCCAAGCCCGGTCACGACTTTCCATTTTTTTCTTTTTTTCTTTCCTTCTTCTGCCCACAGTTTACCCAAAAAAAAAAAGCTCTGGGCACCGGTCGGAGAAGATCCTTCTCCTCCTTCAAACCTCCTGTCAACATTGGTTCGTTGAAAGAGATCAGATCACCGGTGTTTCGGAGCTCCGCCTCGCTCAGCCCAGACGAACAATGACTTGCAGCGCCGTCGCGAGCTCACCAGAGCCTCCGTCGTGGAGTGAGCCGCGGTCGGAGACGTCGGGTTCAAACGTTGGTTCGTCTTCTGAGATCAGATCGCCGGTGCTTCGGAGCTCCGCCTCGTTCAGCCCAGACGAATGACGACCTGCAGCGTCGTCGCGAGCTCACCGGAGCCTCCTTCGTGGAGTGAGCTGGGGTCGGAGACGTCGGGTTCGAAATCCGTCTCGGGGGTGGGGGTAGAGAGAAAGCAAGAGAGGTGTGCATCCGATCCAGAATTCGGCGTCGGATCTGCAGACATGGAGAGAGAGAGAGAGAGAGAGAGAGAGAGAGAGAGAGTTAATTAATAGGGGTAATACTGTCAAACACTGTTGGATTGGGTAAATGGGGTTAAAAAACTCTTAGTGGAGTAAGTGGACAATTTTTAGGCAAAAATTGGTTAAGTGGTCACGGCCCCTATAAAAAAAGGATGTGTATTTAGTGAATAGGTATGGTATATCGTGAATGAGGATAGTTTAGGAAGTTTGGGATTGTGTTTCTAGTAAAATATTAAAATAAAAAAGTTAATATATAGAAGGTGTATTAAGTAGAAGATGTGTATCTGGTATTTTGCAATGTGTGAATAAAACTTCTCTTTTGTCATCTGTACTCCCCCACCAGAACCTTGGCAAGCTTGGGAGAAGCTTTGCCTTCCTAAAGATGAGGGAGGCTTGGGATTTCGAAGTCTATCTGATTTCAACCTAGCTATGCTTGCAAAGCAAGCTTGGAGGTTAGCTAGCAATCCGCAGTCTCTCATTGCTCGAATTTTTAAGGCAAAATACTTTCCTGATAGTTCCTTTTGGCATGCTTCGACCCATAGTGCTCCATCTTATTCTTGGAGGAGCATTTTTGGGACGAGAGATTTGTTAAAATCAGGTTCGTATTGGCAGGTGGGTGCTGGGCATATGGCGCGTGTCTGGACTGATGCTTGGGTGCTAGGGTTACCAAATTCCACTCCCATCTCTGGTCGTACAAGGTAGAATGAGAATATGACTGTTGGGGAATTATTTTGTGCACCAGGTGTGTGGGATGAGGCTAAAATCCGGTCCCTGTTTAATGGGGTAGAGGCAGAAGCTATCTTGGTATTCCCTCTCTCTAGACGTCTAGTGCATGACAGGATTGCATGGAGACTTGAAAAAAAAGGAGAGTTCTCAGTAAAGACAGCTTACAGACATGCTTGCTTTGAAAATGTGGGGAGACCAATGATGTTGGTTGGTACGACTCTCCAATTTTGGAAGCGAATTTGGCAAGCTAAGGTTCCAGCTACTACTAAAGTGAATATGTGGAAGATTTGTCACAATATTCTTCCTTCTCTGGAAAGGTTGGTGACAAAACTTGTTCCTCTTGACTCACAACTGTGTGTACTTTGCATTGGGAGGATTGAATCTACACTGCATTTGTGCCGGGATTGTACCTTTACTCGTGAAGTTTTGCGTTCCAATGTTACGCTGGCTCAGGTATGTTTCACTACTGAATCAGATGGAATGGGAATTCTGGAATGGATTATGTTTTGTTCGAGTAGGTTGTCTTCAACTCTGTTTGATCTCTTTATCTTTCTTTTGTGGAGTGTGTGGAAAGAAAGGAATACTAGAGTTTGGGAAGGTAATGCCAAGAGAGTGGGGGATGTTGTTTTATTTTCCACTTCCAGGCTACAAGATTATGTCTATCATAATTCTTGTAATCTTGATCGTGGTAGAGGAGCTAATAGGGAGGTTAGTTGGCAAAGTCCTCCAATTGGCTGTATCAAAATAAATATCGATGGGGCATTTGTGACTGCTTCTGGAGCAGGTGCCATTGGTTTGGTCTTGCGAGACAGTTCAGGAAACTTTCTTGTGAGTAAAGGAAGGCCAGTATGGGGGTTGCTCTCAGCTGAGCATGCTGAACTTCTCGCGTGCAAGGAGGCATTGGAGCTTATAATTGAGCAGTCCTTGCAGCCTGCAATTGTGGAGACAGATTCTTTGGTTATTAAACAGCAGCTATCTAGTTCTGGTGTTAACTTGTCTAGACTAGGGCGTATATATGAAGACCTAGGAGTGTTGTTGGAAGCACTGCCTAATGTTCGGATAGTGCATACAAGAAGAGATGCAAATAAGGCAGCTCATCTAATGGTTGCCCAGGCATTTGCTACGGGCCAAGCTCTCTTTTATTCTTCTGTTCCTTCTTTTGTTCATGAGGTTATTACTCATGAACTTTGTAATCACTAGCTACTTCTTTTTAATAAAGTTTGACACCATTCATCTCAAAAAAAAAAAAAAAAAAAAAAAAAACTTCTCTAAATTTTTTTCGGTGTTTCCCTAATCATATAGAAAAGTGTTATGTCATAATATAAGCTAATCTTCTAAACCTCACTATAATTTTTAGCCAAGTGATCTTCAAGAGATACTGCAGGTTCTGAAACATTTTTGGAATCTCCTAATAGTAGAATGTGTACAAGAGAATACAATTCTTTCCGTGTTTGAGTTTAAAACAGAACAATACTTATAATATACAGAGAAAACCTGGATAATGGAGTTAGAGGCGTAGCTCTCAGAGACATCTCCACCTTTCATTAGATATGCAGAATGCTTTAGAGAGATTACTGGTATCCTCTGCCGCCATCTCTGTCCCCCCTCCCTCTTTTTTTATTTTTTTTTATTTTCTTCTGATTATCTGTGGAGTAATACTGTACCACCTGACAATAAAGAAAAAATAGAACCAAAAGAAATACAAAGCAAATTATTTAAGAAAAGTAACGTCAACTGAAATGTCCTTACCAATGTTCTAGTTTAAGAACAAAATTATGGTTTTTTTTAATGATGATACTGTGAGGTCTTTTTTTAATGATGATACTGTGAGTAATTATTTGATATTGCATCCAAGAAGGTTTCCATACGAGAAAACAAAATTATTTTCTAATTGTTTTAATCAGGCATGGAACTGATTGAGATGGGTAATTCCTGATTTTTAGGTTTTGTACATACATGTACATTTGCAAGCATAATTAGCTCCAATGGGCTACGCTCATTCTACCGCCAAAGGTACTAATTCCAACCAAAGGAATGACATGCAGACACACCGCCAGGCGCGCTACAGCCCCAACGTCGGACCACCTCCAGATCGCCGCCGACGCGCCGCCACGCGCCGCGCCAAGATGGCATCAGAAGCTTCTGAAACTGGGAACTGAAGCATATCAGTCCCACATCGAAAACAAAGAGAAGATCAACCTCTTCATCACTTATAAAAGGTCCTCTCCTCTCTCCTCATTTATTACGCATTCAATACTTACCTACTGTTACTTTGTCAACATAAATACATTGACTAACTTAGGCATCGGAGAGTTGAAGACCGCCCAACGCGGTCTCCCTCTGATGCCCTTTGTATTTTACTTGACAGGTAGCAGAGGCTTAGAGAACGTCACAAGTATCGATCCGCCCACCGGATCAGCGTTAAACGAAGGTTCAGCTACCGCCGAACTTTTAGACATTAACATTGGCGCCGTCTGTGGGAATCCT
This sequence comes from Rosa rugosa, assembly GCF_958449725.1. NCBI lineage: Eukaryota > Viridiplantae > Streptophyta > Magnoliopsida > Rosales > Rosaceae > Rosa > Rosa rugosa. The sequence goes on from NC_084826.1 coordinate 27,622,940, forward strand.
TGAACAAAAGGCCGTCCCACCACAATTACCATGACTAACGGTAGCGGGGGAAACGCCGAGGAGCAGGCAGACCATCCCGCCGTCCCCCAACCTCCCGACCCAGCAGTAGGCGTTAACCGCGCACTATTCACAACCCCAGCCAACCCCGGCGGTGAGGCAAATCCGAGCAGCAGCCGGCCGCCGGGCCAAGATCTCGTCATTATGTACGAGCTGGCACTGGCGGATCTTCACAAGGCAAACAAGGAACGTGAGGCGGAGCGCAAGGAAAAGGCTGAAGCCCAGCGGCAGGTGGCTACGCTCATGACACGTTTCGAGGAATTAAAGAAGACGCTGGAGGCCACCGCCCGCCCAGCACAGAGCGAGCAGTCACATAGCACCAGGCATAGCCGACCCGGCACCGGAACGTTGGGACCGGGGCCGGTCATACAGATGCAGGTACCGCTGAACCCACCCGAGTTATTGGGAATGGGACCACCGCCCATACCCCAACCCATGTTAGAACAAGAGGCGGAATCACTCCCGCACACCAACCGCTCGGAGGCTAGGGCAAGGACCGAGAATATTCCGCCTGTGCCAAGGCGCAGGCTGTCCCAGCGGGTTGTTCAGGCTGATTCCACCAACGATGCAGCCGCCCAGATATTGGAAAGGATGCACCAGCTGGAGCAGAGGTTGATCCGGGCGGAGTCAGGCGTCCCAGCGCCAACTCAGAATCCGCTCTTCGCTTCCAGACCCGGGCCCTTCACCGCTGCCATTCTGCAAGCTGTCAGACCGGCATATGCAAAAACCCCAAAGATGGCGCATTATGGCGGAATGTCGGATCCCTTCGTCCACATGGACACCTTCAAGAAGGTCACCAACAACAAGGGGTTCGACGACGCCACCTTGTGCCACTTGTTCAGCGAAACATTGGATGGCGAGGCCATGAACTGGTTCTTTGAGTGTCCGCCGGGGTCTGTCAGTTCATTCAATGCACTATCCCATGCTTTCCTCTCCCGGTTCATCTTATTATCCGCTGGTCATCACAACACAAGTCAGCTGTTCAGCGTCAAGCAGGGGGAGGACGAGTCACTGAAGGCCTTCGTCACAAGGTGGCGGGCGGCAGCATCTCAGTGCCGTGACCTAGACAAAACAATGGCGTCAGCGGCCTTCAAGAAGGGACTGCTCAAGGGACCGTTCCTCTATCACCTTAACTACAATCATCCCAATGCGACGTATGACCACGTCATGAGTGAGGCGGTCATTCACGCCCAGGCAGAATTCATCACATATGGAGAAACCCCACCGCCACCACTAACACCAAAGTCAACACAGCCATCCCCCAGTCAGCAGGAAACCGCTAACAAGACCCCCTCGGCACCATCAACTGATAAGAAAAGGGAGTGGCAACAGGGCCACCACCAGAGCAAGCGGCAGAAGGACCAGCATTACCATAAGGGCAACCGCCCAACCCATGGGGATAACCGCAACAAGCAGGCGGAGTCCTCGCAGCGGTATGCAGTTTTCACGGTCCTGACTGCCTCATATGAAGACATCTACAATCAGTGCAAGGATCAGATACCACCGCCACCCCCTCCAAAATACCCAAAAACAGGCAAACCCAGGAACACCGGCAAGTGGTGCAAATACCACGAGGACAGCGGTCACAATACCAATAGCTGCAATGCTCTCAAAACGGCCATCGAGACCTTGTAACGTGACGGCAAGTTGGAACAGTTCAAGGTACGTCAACCACCACCAGTAATCGCCAACGTTGAGACCTTGGGCCACATCAATACCATCGATGGCGGTGCTCCAATCACCAGCATGTCTCACAGGGCAAGGAAGCGCTATGCACGCGCTAATCACCCAAAGGAAGTCTGCAACATCCGCTACGAAAGGTCCGCCAAACTCCCAAAGTCAGGTTGGGAACCTATTACCTTTTCGGAGGAGGAAGAGCGCGGAGTGCATCTACCCCATGACGACCCATTCTTGGTCGATGCCATTTTGGGCAAATTCTCGGTGGGGAGAATTTTGGTAGATAGCGGGTCCGCTGTCAACGTCATCTTCAACGGCTGCTACGACCATCTCAAGCGAAACAAAAAACTACTCCAGGATCACGAGCCACTGCTCAGCTTCTCCGGTGACGTCACACAATCGCTGGGGTCAGATTACATGCGGCTGGTTATTGGCACTAGCCCCTGCATGGCGGAGGTACATACAGAATTCATCATTGTCGACTGCTTCAGTTCGTACAACGCCATCATCGGTCGACCAGCACTTAACAAGCTCAAGTGCATCATTGCCGGGTACATGCTTCTCATGAAGTTCCCCACGCCCAACGGCACGGGCTGTGTCAGGGGAAGCCAACAGCTGGCACGAGAATGTTACTCAACGACTATAGCACGGTCGACGCGCCGCCATGAAATTCTGACGGTGGGTAATGAGGCACCGCCACCAAACATCTTTGAGGATCCTAGGGATGAGGAGGAGAAGTATGTAAGGAAGGAGCCGGTCGACCCTGACACGTCGCTAAAGGTTGTCTGCCTCTCGGACGAACACCCTGAGCGGACAGTCCGCATAGGCGCCCATCTAAACCCAGAGGTGGAGGCAGAACTCACTCAGTTCGTACGTGATAATGCCGCCGTCTTTGCATGGTCATACGCGGACATGCCAGGTATCTCTCCTGAAATTATCACTCATAAACTGACCATCAAACCCTCCTTTTATCCCATCAAGCAGAAGCGTAGGGCCTTCGATGAGGAAAAATACCGGGCAATCAGAGAGGAGGTCGCCAAACTCCAAGACATTGGGTTCATCCACCAAGTCATCTATCCCCAGTGGATCTCAAACCTGGTAATGGTCAAAAAGGCCAGCGGCAAGTGGCGGATGTGTGTCGACTTCAAAAGTCTCAACAAGGCATGCCCAAAGGATAGCTTTCCGCTACCTCGTATCGATCAGCTAGTCGATGCAACTGCCGGACATGAGCTCCTCAGCATGATGGACGCTTTCTCCGGATACAATCAGATCAAGATGCACCCCAGCGACCAGGAATGCACCACCTTCACCACCGACAAAGGCCTCTACTGCTACAATGTCATGCCTTTCGGTCTGAAGAACGCCGGTGCAACTTACCAGCGGTTGATGAACGCCATGTTCGCTGAGCATCTGGGAAAAATCATCGAGGTCTACGTGGACGACATGCTAGTCAAAAGCGTAAGGGCCAGCGGACATGTGGCAAACCTCAAGGTCATAGTAACCATTCTCTTGGCCTATGGCATGCGCCTCAACCCAGAGAAGTGTTTCTTTGCGGTCACCGCAAGCAAATTCCTGGGCTACATCGTCAGCGAGCGAGGCATCGAGGCTAACCCAGACAAGGTCCAGGCCATCCTTAACCTGGCAGACCCTGAATATAAGGTACACGTCCAGTGCCTCCAGGGCAAGTTAACAGCCCTTTCTCGGTTCATCTCTCGACTCACTGATAAGTGCGCCCCATTCTTCAAACTCCTCAAAACGACGCACAAGAAAGTCATCGACTGGAACCCGGAATGCCAGGTATTCCTTTAAGCCCTTGAATGCCAGGCGGCATTCAAGGGCTTAAAGGAATACCTGGCGGCAGTCCCTCTCCTGTCTGTTCCTGTGCAAGGAGAAACACTATTCATCTACCTGGCGGTGTCGGCATCGGCGGTAAGTTGCGCCATTGTCCGGCGGGAAGGCCAAGATGAGCTTCCAGTGTTTTACGCCGGCAGAGGCATTAACGGAGCAGAAACAAGATATCCTCCCTTGGAGCAACTAGCCCTCGCACTTATCGTTGCCGCCAGACGCCTCCGGCAATACTTCCAGGCTCACACGATCCATGTGTTAACCAATCAGCCGCTACGGCAAGTGATGCAGAACCCTGAACACTCGGGGCGCCTCAGCAAGTGGGCCATTGAGCTCAGCGAGTTCGACATAGATTACAGGCCAAGAACCGCCATGAAAGGCCAGGCGGTGGCGGACTTCATCGCTGAGCTAACCGAGTGACAGCCGGAGCCCGGTGTTGAGACAAGGCCAGGAACAGAAATGGTAACCGTTGAGGAGGTAGCCCCCCCACAGTCAGATTGGAACCTGCATGTGGACGGCTCCGCCAGCGCCAAGGCCAGCGGCGCAGGAATCATCTTAACAGGACCTGGGGGACTGAACGCGGAATATGCGTTAAAATTCAACTTCAAGGCTTCAAACAACATGGCGGAGTACGAGGCACTCATCGCTGGTCTACTCCTCGCCATTGACTCAGGGGCTGACAGCGTCAACATATTCAGCGACTCCCAGCTGGTCGTTAACCAGGTCAACGACAGCTTCCAAGCCAAGGACCAGCAGTTAGCGGCATATTTGGGGTACGTCAAAACGTTGCTAAAAAAGTTCAAGTTTCACAACATCACACAAATCCCCAGGGAAAAGAACGCCAAGGCTGATTCACTGGCGAGACTGGCAACCGCCCAGCCACATCAGAGCCCAGCGGACACAAGGGTAGAATACCTTGACAAGCCAAGCATCACAAAGACCCTGGCGGAGATCTTCAACATTGAAGTCAACTCCAGCTGGATGGACGAGATCATTGCATATAAGCGCAACGGCACATTGCCAGAGGATAAGATTCAGGCAAGACAGCTCAAGCGGAGAGCAACCCGCTATAACATTCAGAATGGCAAGCTGTACCGCCAGGGGTTCACCTACCCCAACCTCCGCTGCCTAACCCCAGAGGAGGGAAAGATCGTCCTGGCGGAAATCCACGGCGGAGAATGTGGAAACCACTCAGGTGCCAGATCATTGGCCAACCGCACATTGCGACAGGGTTACTTCTGGCCCACACTGGGTGATGACGCCCGGAAAATTTCGAGGTCTTGCCACAAATGCCAACAGTTCGCAGATCTCCCACATGCACCGGCGGAACCTCTGTCAGTCATCATCGGCCCTTGGGTTCACTCCACGTGGGGCCTCGATTTGATGGGAAAATTCCAAACCGCCAAGGGCCAGTTCAAGTACATTATTGTAGCCGTCGACTACAACAGCAAATGGATAGAGGCGGAGCCACTAACGGCAATCACTACCGCCAAGGTCATTCGCTTCCTCTGGAAGAACATCTACTGCCGCTATGGTGTCCCACACACAATCATTACAGACAACGGTACACAGTTCAACAACAAGGAACTCATATCGTTCACCGCCAACTTGGGCACCAAGTTAAGTTTTGCATCTGTCGCCCATCCCCAAACCAACGGCCAGGTCGAAGCAGCAAACAAGATCATCAAGAAGCTGCTAAAAAAGAAGCTCGACAGCGCCAAGGGTTTATGGGCGGAGAAGCTTCCAGAGGTCCTATGGGCCATCCGGACTACTCCAACTACCGCCACCGGCGAAACTCCATTCTGCATGATGTTTGGCACAGAGGCGGTCCTACCTATTGAAGTAACTCAGCCTACCGCTAGGGTCGAGGGCTACTGCCCAGACACCAACGGCGATGGCATCAACCTGGACAGGGACCTCCTCGAAGAAAAAAGACTCAAGGCACATTTGCGCAACTTGCAAAACAAAAGGCTGGTATCGCGTTTCTATAACGCCAGAGTCAAGGCCCGGAACCTCCAACTGGGGGACTGGGTAATGAAGGAAGTCATTCCACCACCAACAAAGCTCCGCCCAACTTGGGAGGGCCCATACAACATTGTGGAAGTCGTGAGCCCAGGCACCTTCTACTTAATGGACAAGGATGGCGTCAAATCGACCCACCCTTGGAATACTGAACACCTTCGGTATTATTACAAATAGTCAAACCGCTACCCAGGAGCATCTTGACTTAGCTAAATTTTTGTTTAATATTTAGCTAAGGGAAGCTACCCGACGGGTACTACCCCACTTTTGTACGCTGATCAATTAGCTATCAATGAAACGAGGAATTATTCAAACCATTGTTACCAAGTCTAGCACTGAGGGCAACTGGCAACGCCAGCGATCGTCAGCGGACCTCGTCCGCTACGAGGTGCACTTGGACCAATTTTAATTCCTTTAATGTGTCATTGATTGACAAAAGCAAAATGTAACTCAAAGTACTAACGGTACAAACACATGGGGCAAACACAAACTCAAAATGTCATATTATTCAGTAAAACATTACAAAGTGATATGCCTCAACGGTTACAAAGGAAACAGGGAAGTTGCAAAATCTAGAGCGGTCCAACTGGCCTCAGGGGTGGTCTTCGGCATCTTCTGCTCCGGCGGGCGGCGGCACGACCGCTCGACTCGTTTGATCGGACCCTCGCGCTGTCGGACTTGGAGTCTCGATGGTACCATCCGCACGGGTGTGCGCCGCCAGGAAACCAGCGCGCGACACCTCCGATGGGGTGGGGTTGGGAGTCTGCTGGGAGTCTTCCGCCGGATGTGCACCACTTTCCCCGCTCCCTGACCGGGCACCTCCCACTGGAGCTGCCACGACATCTTTATCCGGCGGAGTACTCCTGGTAGGCGGCGCGTCAGGCTGCGACGCTTTGGCGAAGTCGATGGCACCCTTCCGCTTTAGCATATCTATGTTTGCCAGGGCCCCGGCCTTCGCCGACTCGGTCATCGCCTTCTTAAACTCCGCAGACCGCTTGAATGCCTCGACAGCGGCTGCCGCAGCGGTATTCCCTTCAGCTCTCAGACGAGCGACCTCACCTTCTAACCGCTTCAACTCCGTCATCCTGGCGGCGGACTCCCGCTGTATGATAATAAGTTTTTTGTCCTTGGAGGCAATCCGCTCCTCCAGCAACGCAACGTCCCGCTCCAACTTGGAGACGCGGTCATTCCTCTCCAAGTCACGCTCGATGGCCACACGGAGCTTACCGCGGGCATCGGCAAGGTCACTCTCTGCCTTAGCAAGACGCCGCTCTGCTTCTGCCAGCTTCTCCTTATCCTCCGCCAACTCCCTCTGGAGACCTTGAATTTCCTCCCGCAGCTCCCCCTCGACCATGGGCTGCTTCGACGCCGCCACAAACATGTCGTGCAGTCCCGCCGATATTTGCCCAAACGCCAAGTTGAAGGGCGATTGGTCAATCGCTGTCGGCGTGAGATACCCGCTAGGCCGCCGAACCCTAGCCGTTCACACAGGTGGAAGAGAAATTCCCGCTCCCCATCTGTCATGAACGGCGCGTACTCGGCAAACGAGTCTAGCTCGCTGGCGGCAGGCTCTTCTCCCTCCACCACAACAGTCTTTGACGGAGCTCCTCGGGCCCTCTTCTGTTGGCGGGAGCCGATCACTTCCACGTCCTCCCCCTCTTCCTCGTCAGGGGCGTCGGCCTGCCGACGTTTTCTCTCCAGCGCCCTTTGGTTCCCGGCGGCAGTCTTCGTCACCCTCACCGGCGGTTCCTCCCTTGCCGCAACGACAGTGTCCGCCGGCGGCACCACCTTTTCCTTTTGGGGACCACGCCTGTTGGCGGGCATCCGGTCTTTCTGCTGCCCAGCCGCAGCGCCTCCCTTCTTCCCGCCAGCCACTTGGACCCCCGCCTGCACTACCGGCAGGCCATCCTCACCAAGATGGGAGTGGTGCGGCATTGGCAGCACCACCGGAACCTCCGACTGGCTCAGCGCTAGTGTCTCGGGGTTCACCACCGTCTGTTGAGCAGCCAGCCCCTCGGCATACATGGTCTCCAGAAAGTTATCCACCTCGGCGCGGTCCATTGCTTTTTCGAAAGCGTCGCGACTCGACTTATTGCCCGGCGGAGTTTCTAGGAAAATATACATAAGCCAGTCAGTGTCGGATACTTATTACAAAGGAGACAGGTCTGACGGAAATTTCTTACCAACGGAGCGAGTAAGTTTCTGGTCGACCAACAACTCCCAGCCAGTCAGAAGTCTAAAGTCCAGCAGGTTGCGGTTCCGCCAACAGCCTCTGATCCGGGCAATACGACACTCCTCCTCCCGCGTTAGGTTGTACCGCAGTCCCGCTGCACAAACAAAAGTGGATTAGTAAGAATACCAAGTCTCCAAGATAAAAACCCCGCCCGCTACCGCCAGCGGAAAAGTGGTCACCAACCTCGGATGGGTTGGAACTCCGACTTAATCCTAAACGTCGGCCCTTCTTCGTTCGCTCCAGCCTGGTACTCCCATCCCTCCGTGGCGACGCAGAAGGTCCCCCGCCAGTAGGACATCGAATCCCTTAGATTCTCGATCAGCTTGGGCGCTCCCTGGCGGCGGCTCAGATTCACTTGCCCTCTGCAACCCTGGCGCTTCACATACACCAGCTCGTAGAAGTGAAACACTTCCGCCACGGTTGGCCCCTCGCACCCGGACAACCGCCACAAGGAATTCATCGCCAGCAACAGCCGCCACATGTTGGGACACACTTGACCGAACGCGAGGCCGAATTCACACACCAGGATTTGTAGATTCGGCACCAGCGGTAGTGTCACTCCTTGGCGGAGTATCGCTTCGTGAACGGCCGCAAATCCCGCTGGGAGAATCGACGCCTTCTCATCTGCCGTCGGCGGGCGCAGCTTCACATAGCCCGGCAGCCGGAACGTCCGCTTCATCTTCGTAACGGCAGCGAGGGTCATCCGCCCTCCCGCCTCGTCGACGGGGGTGCCATCCCGGAGAAACCACGCGGACTCAGCGTCCTCCCCCGCTGTTTCCTCTTCCCCAGCGGATCCGCTTGCGGTACTGTTGCTGGCCAAGCGCTCGTCGCGCCTAGCTTTGGCCGCGGCCACATCACCCGCCTTAGAGCTCTCCGGACGTGACGTACGACCCATCGCTACTGCCCAAGGTATGGTCTGTAGCGGCTCAACCTCTAGCGGTTCCGGCAGTGAGGTTCCTGCATGGGCAGACGGACGCAACGAGTCAATAAATATCCTATCCGCCGCGCTGAACGACACGTCAGACCCGGAATCCTCACTGCTCGATATCTCTATGACGTTAGCCATCCCAAACCCTAAAACCCACACCAGTTAGCACAAACACAGATCTAGCCTATTCTTACATCAGTTATCGACAAGAACATCAGTCACAGTTTACCCAGAAATCACAAAAGCAAGAACAAATAACCAACAAACACTAAACCCAGATTCGACCATCTAGCAAATCCAGAAATCCCAACTATCAAAAACTCCAAAACCCATCCCCAAAAGCCCGCTTTACACACAAACACCTCAAATCCACAAAACCCAGAAAACTGACAACAGCAAGTACATCGAAATTCAACGGAACAGGGATAAGATTTAGAGCACCAACCTCACTGATGAAACCTTTGCTGTGATTGCAAACGCTCCTCACCAATAGAAACCTCGTTCCCAAGACTCGGTGACTCCACAGCTTTCGCCCCGCAGAACTCTATTCGCAAATCGCAGAGAGCTTGAAGACGACGACTCGGGTTTGAAGTTTTCACAAAGTGTCAAATCTCGCTAAGGTTCCCCCCCCCCTTTTATATCAACATCAACGCGTTCTAGGCCGTCCGCTAAAATACGACATCACACACCAGCCGTACACGTGTCACCACTTTTCACTTACTCTCCGGATTAACCGAGGCGTCGCCTCGGTTACGAAATCCATCATTACTATCATTAATGGCGAGAAGACAGCTACGCTTAGGGGACAGGCCTCCGCACGCTAACCCTCTACGAGTTCAACACGTGTCAACCACCACCAGACGAAGCGTCTGGTGGGAGCAACCATTTGGGAAGAGTTCCCCAATCGTCCGAAGTTTCCGCTGAGCGAAACCCCGCCAGCGGAACTTTTCCCTTGTCATCTTCCACGTGACGAAGTCTCCGCTGAGCGAAACCCCGCCAGCCGAACTTCTCACTTATCATCTGCCAAGTGACGAAGTCTCCGCTGAGCGAAACCCCGCCAGCCGAACTTCTCACTTATCATCTGTCAAGTGACGAAGGCTCCGCTGAGCGAAACCCCGCCAGCTAAACTTCTCACTTATCGTCTGCCACGTGACGAAGTTTCCGCTGAGCGAAACCCCGCCAGCTGAGCTTCTCACTTACCATCTGCCAAGTGACGAAGTTTTCGCTGAGCGAAACCCTGCCAGCGGAACTTTTCCTTTGTCATCTTCCACGTGATGAAGTTTCCGCTGAGCGAAACCCCGCCAGCTGAGCTTCTCACTTACCATCTGCCAAGTGACGAAGTTTCCGCTGAGCGAAACCCAGCCAGCGGAACTTTTCCTTTGTCATCTTCCACGGGACGAAGTCTCCGCTGAGCGAAACCCCGCCAGCCGAACTTCTCACTTATCATCTGCCAAGTGACGAAGTCTCCGCTGAGCGAAACCCCGCCAGCCGAACTTCTCACTTATCATCTGCCAAGTGACGAAGGCTCCGCTGAGCGAAACCCCGCCAGCTAAACTTCTCACTTATCGTCTGCCACGTGACGAAGTTTCCGCTGAGCGAAACCCCGCCAGCTGAGCTTCTCACTTACCATCTGCCAAGTGACGAAGTTTCCGCTGAGCGAAACCCCGCCAGAGTAACTTTTCCCTTGTCATCTTCCAAGTGACGAAGTTTCCGCCGAGCGAAACCCCGCCAGCGGAACTTATCACTTGTCGACTGCCAAGTGACGAAGTCTCCACTGAGCGAAACCCCGCCAGCGGAACTTCTCCCTTGCCATCCTGCAAGCTGGGCATCTTCCGCTATGAACCTCTAGCGGAACCTCCTTTTCAGCTTGCTAGCTGCGTATGTTGTTCAGCACTATCGCTCAACAAAATACCGCCAGGCACGTCTACCGGACGCTGTTTCCTACTGCATTTAGCGGGGGGATATCCGCCAAACGGCGAATCCCGAGGCCACGCCTCACTCTGACAACGACCGCCACGCGGCGTTACCGTCAGACCGTCCCTACGGGACACGGGGACTTGTCAACAGTCTACGACGGCCCTGATCAGGCACGTTGACCCCCGTCATTTGGGTCCTAAGCTTGGGCTCGCTACCCAACACCCTCTGCTCCGTGCAGCTCCCCCTCAACAAACAATTTGCCGACCATCCGGAGGTCTATCTTAGCCGGGGAGTGGGGGACTCCCTGGGGGGCCTAGCAGGCGCCCACCCGAAAGGGTATAAAGCGTTTGCTCAGTAAAACCAACGGTTGACAACGCACTGACGCTAATTATGCTCTTGCAAGTCTAGCGGAAGAAAACGCTTCAAACCGCCGAACAACTCCCCAACCAAGATTGCCCTCCTTGACTGGGGACTTAGGGGACTTGTACATACATGTACATTTGCAAGCATAATTAGCTCCAATGGGCTACGCTCATTCTACCGCCAAAGGTACTAATTCCAACCAAAGGAATGACATGCAGACACACCGCCAGGCGCGCTACAGCCCCAACGTCGGACCACCACCAGATCGCCGCCGACGCGCCGCCACGCGCCGCGCCAAGATGGCATCAGAAGCTTCTGAAACTGGGAACTGAAGCATATCAGTCCCACATCGAAAACAAAGAGAAGATCAACCTCTTCATCACCTATAAAAGGTCCTCTCCTCTCTCCTCATTTATTACGCATTCAATACTTACCTACTGTTACTTTGTCAACATAAATACATTGACTAACTTAGGCATCGGAGAGTTGAAGACCGCCCAACGCGGTCTCCCTCTGACGCCCTTTGTATTTTACTTGACAGGTAGCAGAGGCTTAGAGAACGTCACAAGTATCGATCCGCCCACCGGATCAGCGTTAAACGAAGGTTCAGCTACCGCCGAACTTTTAGACATTAACAGGTTTTTTACTGATAAGAGAATTAGACAAAATTAACAACATGGATGAGAAAGTTCAGAAACATTCTTATGATAATGTTTTAATGTGATGTGCAAGAAATTGATCACAAACAGAGTCACTAGTTTATATTTTAAGAAGCGAAAATGTCCAAATGAGCTTTATTTTACTGTTAATAAGATGTTTGAGTATACATCAGTCACAGCTCAAACTCACATTTGTGCTGGAGTTCATTTCTCTCCTTTTTATTATATATAGCTGGCTTACAAATTTATATTGCAGCAATTTACATGCCATTTAGTTGTACGATAAGAGAACTGAATTGACATATCATAGAAAACAGCATGTTGAAATCAATTTGCCATGCGTTTAAGAACAATAAGGATGTCCACTCCCTTCGCTGACTCAAATGCGGAGTGCTGCTCTTCAACTTTCTTGTGAAACAAGTCGAAGAGCTCATCTAAGATTTCTTCTTTGAAATGCTGCTTGAAGAGTCCTTCCATGATAGCTCTCATATGAGATGCAAAGAGTTTGCTATTTTTTGAAATAGTTCCGGGTTCCATCACAGTAGGTAAGTGTTCCATTATCTCTATGCTAAAACATCCATTTCGCTCTACAGCAGCTTCCAGTTCTCGGGGACCCACATAGTATATAGGCACATTAAATGAATCTATTTTCTCCTCGCTGACTACTCCCTGCAAAATCAAAGGAAGAAAACACATGTATAGCTGCGATGAAAATTAATGTCCACTCAATTCTGTAAGTACTTGGTCAGTTCTGAATGCTTACCTTCCTAGCCATGTCAATGAGGCAAGATCCTAAAATTTGATAGATGACATTTGCCAGAGTATGAGAAGGAGGTGTATCAGCTGGGTAACCAGGAATGGCAAGTACCATCAATCCTCCATGTACTGTCTCTTGTGCCCTGGCATGCAGAAAGTGCTCCATGTCCTCGGCATATTGGGCTTCGTAAGCCCTCACTACTTCATCTGTGGAGTCTAAGTAATGTATTCGTCCTTTATTCCAAGCAGGGGAGTTGCTGTCTGTTACATCTTTTGGTACTCTAGAAAGCCACTGAAGGGAAATAGAAGAGTGAAAAAAGTGGATGGAAGCATCGGGGAGTATTCGACCATAGAAAGAACCAGGCACAGCCGCAGCATAGTATTGCCTATTCTGAGGGAGGGAATTGAAGAGCATGTTGAAGTCATTTGAGGTATGATCATTAAAGAAGACTTGAAATTCAGGGATTTGACAATTCAGCCCTCGGCTTTGATACTTGAATAGAACAGCTTCAAGTATGTTTTCAACTGCGAAAAATGTATTAGGCCCAACTGAGCAACCCAAATCTGCAATGTGAAAGGAGTTGGCAGATGAAAATGTTTCCATGTCAAGCTTTTCTGCAATCGCCTTATTTAGAAGTTCTTTCGCAGCATCAATTACTCCTTTCTGGAAACGCAGGTATGATATTGAATGATTATATTGATTATAGCAGTCACTAAATTCAAATTGAAATGAAAGCCTTGTTCAGTTTTTAGTTGACTATGAGAATTAAAAGACAGTGGAAACTTGATTGCTAGCTAGGGAATAATGGTGGAGAAGAGTTTAAACTACCATTTTCTTCCATGCTATCTGTAGAAATTGGATTAGCTTTATAAAAAAGACCAATTTTTTGCTTTACATCTAAAATCTAACTAAAAACTACGATTGTTTGCTACCCATATAGTGAAGGGTACTACAGGATCTTATTGTAAACTATTAACTGCATGCACCCATTAAAGGTTACTGTTACTAGAGTTCAAAGAAAGACCTGGTAGATGGAGTTCTTGGCATAGTTGCTGGGGCCATCTCCACCTTTCATTGGATAAGCTTCAGAGCATTTACCAGTTTCCTCTGCTGCCATCTTTGTTCTTCTGTTTCTCTATGTCTCTGTCTCTCTTTGTATATGTCTTTTGCGTGGAGGATAAGGCACATATTATTCTACTCTATTATTCTACTCTAGCTTTGACTCTTAACATAAACAAAGCAACCAACTACTCTTTGACTCTTAACATGCACTACTAGAGAAAACCCATTCAGGGACAAAATCAGTTTGTCTCTAAATGCTGAGAATTTGTCCCAAAAAGAAGTTTGAGACAAAATCATTTTGTGGCTAAAGTCATCTCCTAATGCTCGTCCCTAATTATTAAAGGCAACGACTAATACATTTCGTCTCCTAATCCATTTAGAGAAGAAATTAAAATTGTCCCCTATTCAACAAAATTTCATCCCCCATTCTCATTCAAGTTGGAGGGAAAATTAATTATAAATAATGCCAATCAAATGAATAAGGGACGAAACTCATTCGTCTCCTTATTTTTAAGATTTTATATTATTTTCAAATTTAATGGCGCTTATCAAATAAATAAGGGATGATTAAAACAGGAAAATATTGAATTTGACACAGATTCACATACAAATGAGCAAAGACAAACCCAATTCCATTATTATAGACGGCAAAAGTTCAAACACTAATAAGACAACGACATAGTTTGAGATAAGACCAGCAACTAAGTACAATGTTTATCTGAAATGCATATCTAACTTGAGTACACTATTGCATTTGCATATGCAAAACTTTGAGGTATCATAATCATTTATTCTTGGCAATGAAGAGGCCCCACCCATTTTTGCTCTCTAGAGTTACTCCTAACCAGCTTTGCTTTCCATTCACCATGTCATTGTAGTCCTCCTGAACATATTTTGATCGCAAAGAATCAAAATTTCATGAATGCATAGAACTGTATTAACAAATCAAACGCCCAGAAAAAACGAGGAAGAAACTCACTTTAGAAAAGTCCCCAATGAATGCATCGTTGTCCTTCTCAACAGCATTTAATTCCCGCTGCGGAACTTTTATGAACTGCATGTACCGGAAAACAATTTGGTATAAGTTCAGCAGCCAACTTATTAAATATGTCATTAATGGCTATAATAGGTGAAGAGCTATCAGTATTACAGTATCTAACTAGAAGGCAAAAACCAAGATTAATGACATTT